>NW_008675271.1:83945-91713 GCF_000695815.1 Acanthisitta chloris
AAGGTGGAGCTGCTTCCTCTTCGAGCCTGTCTGCCAGGGACATGATTCAGATTTTACAGCTAATTGACTGCACTGATCTTGCTGCCAGAAAGGGATAATATTCAATGAGTCACTTGTCTTTCAATAGCTGCTGTCCAAAACTCTGCATGCACCTTATAAAACCGATCCTGTGACTTGGCTGGCTAGTTGCTCAGAGGCACAGGCTCTCCCACGACCCCACATTTCATTTTACTTGCTGCTCTGTGCCCTGCAAGCAGTCCCTCACCTGGGAGGAGGTGGTGCTGAGTGACCCAAAGACAGGATTTGCTGCAATTTCCCCCATATCTTTCTGCTTCTGACTAAAGCCTCACTCCACAGAAGCTAATGAGTCTGATGGAAAGTAATGCTATCAGCCCCTGGTAGCAGGAGGAGCTTGACACAAAGCTGACCGAAACTCGCTGGGGGCACTGGCTTGAAACCCCATCAGCCTACAGCCCCGTTGTGCTGAGTGCTGTGTATTTTTGTGGACACAGCCCTGAGCTTGCAGCTGTAGGGCATGACAAGATAAGCCCATGTGGCAGATGAAAACAGATCAGCTCATCCACCCCTGAATGCGAAATGTGGAAGGAAACTTGTAAATACCACACCAAGGAGGACAGCATGTGCCGCAAGGATGGGCTGGCCATCGTACAAGCCCTTGTGCTGCTGCTCACTTCTTGGTCTGCTCATCTGCCACCCAACTGGAGTTCATTTGTTAACACTTCTTCCCAAAGCTGGCTGCCAGCAGAGCCACCACTGAGCTGACTTTCATCTCTGAACCACACTGGAGAGCAATGCCAGGCTGGAGCATGGATGAGCGAAGAGCCGACAGCTCTGGGACCTGGCCCATCATACTTTTGTGATGATGCTTGGAAAACATAGAGCAAACAATGCTGTAGGAATAACTTAGCCCACATACACTGTAGCAGAGCTTTTCCCATGATGTTTGCTCAGCCCCTGACTGATTTAGCACACAGGATGGGCTGGCAGATGATGCAGCGAGACATGCTAATTCGGGCCTGCGGTTCATGTGAAAGAGTGACGAGACGGTCTGGGACACAATGCGAGCTAATATTAGGACACCAGGCAGGGAGTCAGGAATCCTAATCCCAACTGCCACTGACCTGCTCCCAGACCCCAAATCCTTCTTTGGAGCTGCCTGGAGAAAAGGAGCATCTCCCTTTGTTTGGCTGAGTTAGCCCTGGGAGCTGTTTGTCCCAGCCAAGGCTTCTGGCTGTTGTTCTATATAAATAGTAGTGATGATCATAATCTTTCCATAGGGGGTATGGCATGGCAGGGGTAGGGCCTCATATCAAAGCTGCTGCTTTTATTGGACCAAGCTCATACATGCAGTAGATGCTGATTTAACATAAAGATGCTCTTGTGGGACCAGCAAGCAGTAAGTTCATCAGGGATGTTTCTGTGAAGATACAGCATCAGACACCACCACGAATCCTTCTGCTTCAGTGCTTCAAAAAGCAAGATGGGGTTTGTATATCTTCCAAATCACTGAGTGATATCTCGTGGTGTGCTAATTGGCTCTGCTTCTGAGAATATTTGTGTGTGCTCAGCCTTACACATGTGGCTTGTCTGATGCCTGTAAATTACTCTCATGAGCAAAGTAAAGCCAGGCCCCAGATGGCTGCAGGATCAGAGCTGTGCTGTGTGTTGCTGCCTTGTCTGTTGTGCCTTTTGCCAGAATTATAATTCTGACCCAGAGGGGGACCTCCCAGCTACTCCTCACTGTGAAGGAAGATCATATCCATACTGCTCCAGAAGAATTCCTTTCCCAAACCTTCAGCTTGTCCCATCATTGTGCCTTATTGCTACCTTTTTATTTCTTTTAATCTTGTTGAGGGTACTTTGGCAAACTTGTTGGGAGGATGAAATCAATTCTCTGTTATGGAAATCTTTCCTCAGCACAGGGTTTTTGTGAGGGGGGAAAAAGGATTTTTTGCTGTTTATTCTGTATACAGAATTGCTATTGACATTCTGTGCATTGATTCTTCACTTTTGAGAAAACAAACCCTTCAGAGTGGAGCTGGTGGACAAGATACTGCACTGAGACAACCCCATGTACCTGTTAGTTTTGGGAAGCTGAGCCTTTGTGGCTAGTTTTATTTTCAAATCAAATCATGAGATTGACACTTTTAATTAGCTCCATGCAAGCTGCTTGAACCAGGCTGTGCTATGGGGAGAGGTGGGTTATTCTGAGCTTTTTTTTCTTCCTGCTTTTTTTTCCATATTTAAGCAATTAGACTCAAATACTCATCCAACACAAGGGACTATCAGCTTACTCAACATGCAGTGTCTTTGAAAAGTTCAGATTTGCCTCTTCTTTATGGCACCATAAAGACTTAGAGCAGAAGTCTTTCCTGATTTAGCTGTCTCTTGCCAGTTTTCAGGATTTTTAGGGGGAATGAATAACAAGTGTTGTGCTGAACATACGTAGAGAAAATAGAGAGGAGATGCAGAGAATGGGATGGAAAGGTGGTACTGTGTGGGAAGCAGGGGAAGGACAGGGAATGGCATCTCCACCACTAGCTCTGCTGAGGCTAATGGACTTGGAAGATACGATGAGGCTTTCTGTGTCTCTGCAGAGGGACCAAGAAGGGTAATAAAGGAGGAGAGAATGAGGCTCTCACACTGAAGTGACTTTGGGTGAGTGTTGGTGCCTTGGGCAGTTGTGTTGAGCTCTTGCAGTACAAATCAGAGGTGAGCCCTTTTCTTTTTCAACCAGCAGAAGCAGAAAGGGGAAGTTTATCAGCTGAGACAGGTGAATTGGGTTAGCTTATCTTGGCAGGACACAGCTAGTGTATACTGAAAAGTCTCCAGTAACTCATGTGGAGCCATTAAAATAGCAAACTAAAATTCCCAGGGAAGAATGTGACTTAGTAAGACAATATCTACCAGACTAAGGGGAGGAACTTGCTCCTTCTATAACTAGATCATAGTCAAGAAAGGCTAGAAAAAGCCAAGAATCTTCTTTTTTTTTCTTTTCAGTTTGGAAATGCTCCTGTGTGTACCAGAGACCTCCACTCCAATAAATTCTGCCCAAAATGGACACTGCATTGAGGTTTCCTTCTTTTAGAAAGCTGAAATGTGTCAGACTCAGCTTCACTGATCCTTACTCTAACCAACAGGCTCTCATGTCAGGCTCAGCTTCCCTGATCCTTACTCTAACCAACAGGCTCTACCCACTCTGCTCCTGTGTTCTCAGGAGCTTCCCAAGCCTGGGAGCAGCCTGACACCCTCCTTGCCAAAAAGCCACACCCACAACAATCATATCCTGGAACAGGGAAGATACGACTGAGAGAAACTAATGAACTCGGGAGCACCGGTGCTAATGAAAGTTAATGAGATCTACAATTTTTAATTGTGTTGGATTTTTTCAACTGTTGGTTTCTTGCTATCAGTAGGACAACCTGAGAGTGGCATCCCTGGAGGACATTCCCATTTCCAGGTGGTCATTCTGTGCCTTTGTGCTGCCACCCAATAAGCTCAACAACATCCCACCATAGCCTGTTGTGTGTTATTTAAGCCATAGGATATGACAGAGCATGTTTTATGGAGCCATTACTTTATGCTGTGGGTGACTTTAACCACCCAAGAAATATATTAATGGGCCTATAAAATACACCCCAGAGTGTCTTAATATGGTTATGAGATTGATCTTCAGCTTTATATTCCACTATGTATGAAATTAATGTAGTAAATTGTAGAGGAAGTTGACATGGGATCCCAGTAAGAAGCAAGTTGCCTTTTTCTTCCTAGGATCCCATGATCATGTATTCACTCTGGTGAGGCAGCTGTGGGATGGGACTGCAGTCACCCTGCTGCAGGAGGCTGGAGATGTCCCACACAAGGTGTTGCCTTCTGGGATGGAGCTTTCTGTCCCAGCTCTGTGACTGCCCTGAGGCAGTACCTGTCTGTACTGGCTGGTCAGTGGCTTTAAGCAGAGCTGTTTGAGTCCTGACACTTGGAAGGTGTTCTGTAAATAGAGGGTTTCTTCAGTACCTGGAGTTAGATCATCTGTTAAAATGTTTGCCAGAGCCAGCACTCAAAGCTACATCATTCTGTCTCCTCCTTGCTACCAGAGAGCTTATTGAGAAACCCTGGATGCCACACAGAAAATTATTCTCGAATAAGTTAGGTGGGATTACTATAAAAAACAATTCTTGTTTGGGAAATAACAGCAATACATGGGTTTCCTACTGACACTTTCTAGTAGCATGAGTGTACCAACAGGAAACATCAATGTCTGAAAAGCTAGATCTTATTTAAAGTCTATTTTTCTCTCTTTTCTCCCAGGATCCATGTGTTAAGGCTTTCAAAGCCTTGAGGCCTGTGATGCCAAAGCATTGAGGGTTTGGGGTTTAGCTGGAAATTTAAGAATAAATTCTGCTGTATTCAATAATCTGTATTTGTCTCTGTAGCCCTAATCATTGTCATCTTTTTTTTTTTTATGCTCTCTGGTGGGAGTATGTGGCTCTGAACTGCCATAAACCCACCACATCCTCAGTGGCTAGACATGGCTTTTCATCCCCAAACCAGTAAAACTGTGGGTTTCTCTAGTTTTAGTAGGTAATCTGAGAGAATGATTTGATACTTGGGGGAGCTTTGACCCATTTTAGAATCCAGGACACAGCGTGAAATTTCAGAGATGCTTATGAGACCAAGATCACAGGTCAATATCCTATTTGAAAGAACCATTCGAGCTGTTGTTGTGTGTTTGCAGTGGGGCCCAAAGCATGCAGAGCACCTTCTGAAGGAGGAAGAAAGCACCAACCTGCTCATCCTGACAGATCAGAGGCTGCCAACAGATGGGCCACCAAACCACAGTGACTGTAGGCAAAAGAGCAAGGGCTCTGCTTAAAGGTCTGAGCCAGCCCGAATCAGTTTTTATAGTGCCACTATGGGCTGTGAGCTGGTGAAAGAATGTGCAGTCCTGCATGGGATGAGGATGAACCAGCTGCTGCAGGTGAGGTAGGATGGCTGCAGTGAGCCTTCCATGGATGAGGAATGTGGCCAAGCTTCTCCCTGCCCTGTGTTAATGTTCAGCTGCTCCCCAGGTAGGTGCCCTGTCAGGCTTTCCTAGTTACTGTTTATAGAGCGCTTAGAGACCCCTGCAAAAAGGAGAGCATCATCATTAGAACTGCAGTCTTTGGAGGCTAAGATTGTCTGTTAATCATTAAACCAGTCCCCTGGGGGAGAGGCCACACTGTGTAGATGAAATGCAATGACAGGTTTGTATGGTGTAATAACACCATTATCTTTGGGGCTGGTGTTGGGGGACCCTTCTGGGCAGGATCAACCTTGCCATGGGCTCAGTGCTCGTAATGACTGACCAAGGGCTTCCTTTAATAGAGATGGCTGGAGCAGCTGTGTCCTGATATCATCTTGTTGCAGCAGTAAAGTGCTGGGCAGTGGCAGGGTCAGGAATGAGGCCAACAGAAAATCTTGGCTATATTTGAACTGTTACAAGTGATGCCACCTTCCAGGACCTAGGGCTATCCAGATTGACCAAGTGGTCCTTACTGGATGCAACTAGGAGGTAAAATGATAGGAAGTTGGTCCCAGGGAAAAACTGAAGGGAAAGCCTGAAAATCAAGAGAAAGTTCCAGCTGAGTTTTGCTGGTTTTGTTAATTACCAGCAAGAACAATTTTGGGAACACAGTGGCCCAGCCATGAGTACAGCATTAGGATTACGATAGGAACAGCTCAGACTCTCATTAGTGTTGCAGTGTTTGTAAGCAAACCGAAAACGGCCCTTGGAAATCTGTCGTCTCATAAATCTTTACTAGCAGAATTGTTTTTCTAAATAGTGTTTTTCAAAAATTTTTTCCATGAGGCATGAGCAGTTCTGTAAGATCTATTCAGGGCAGCCACAGCTCATGTGATGCTCACATGGATCCCAGATGATTTTTAGCTTAGCAGGGCTGTCATATAACACATCCCGCAAAATCGTGGTGATGAAAATACGTCACACCCAGCTCTGGGCTGTGAACAAGAGTCTCCTTGCACTGTGAGCTCACACGTGTGACACAACTATCAGCCAGAGCACAGATGAGAGAGAAACCCTTCCCCATGAGCCATGCTGCTGCTCCCCAGGGTTCACAGACCTCCAGAGCATCTACTGCCCAGGGGATTCAGCCTGGTGACCGATCCAGTCTTTACTGGTGAAGGCACAATAAAAAGTGTATTGTCATCCTAAAAGTGACAAATTGGGTAGCTGGTTACTGAGCCAGCAAGAGCAGATGTGAGGCAGTTACTGCTGCTCAAACCTAAGCGATCTGCACAGCTTAAACTGTGGAAATGAAGTATTAAAGTTCCAAAAGAAAGAAGCCGCTTAGATGGAAGCAAACAAGGGCTAGGCACAGCAGGTACTTTGAATTTCATGAGTCCACGTCTGCATTTGCCCCTTCTACCCAGGAAGGCAGACTCTGCCCCCTCCTAGGAAGGACTTTCCCGAACACTGGCAATCCTATCTGCTTCCCATGGAGACCTGGACAGAGGTGCCTGGGGCACAAGGAATGGAGCTGACTCACTACTGTGCTATGTGACTTTGGACAAAGCTTTCAATTCCCTCGCCTGGAGGTGGCTGTGCTACTCGGGCCAGAGACCGAGGCTTCTGCAACTGCAGAGAGCAGCGTCTGCAGCAATGGGAATATTACCAAACAGTCAGATGAGAGATTGCAGCTGGGGAGAGGAGGGATGGGATGCAGGGTGTGAGGGATTGACAGGCTTCCCTGCTTCACCCGGGACAGGTGTAAGGAGAGGGAAGGCACTCCTGTCACTTCTCTGAGGTCTGTGAGCCAAGCCTGGCTGATGAGCTGGGCCAGCAGCAGCCGATGTTAGGCTGAGCTCCTTCCCCAGCTCCCGAGCCTGCTGGCTCTCCTGCATCGCGGCTCATTGCGGTACACGCTTGGCTGGAAAGATGTGAGATGCGAGAGCGACGCGGACAGCAGCGAAAGTCTGCGGGCTGTAGCATCTCAGCGCGCGTTAGGGCAGCGCAGAGGGAGCCAGACCAGGCTCTTTGTTTCCCTGTGTCACTTCTCAGTCCCGATTAGCAGCAAAATAGGGCACACACACATCTGACAACTGAATTCCTTGCTGGAAGGGGTTCGGTCATGCATAAGACTGCTGAAAATGAGGCCTGGCTTTCAGGTTTGGAAGCATGGAGCATGACCTGGAAGGGACAGCTGGTACGTGCACGCTTACTTATTTCCCCTTTTGAGTTTTGCACTAGTTCTGAGTAACTTTGAAGAGTTGTGGCTAAGGACAAACAAATGGATGCCTGTCCCTTTCCTCAGCAGGCAGACCCTGCTGTTGGTCTGTCCAGCTTCTAAACAATTACACGGGGAAAGGAAAACATGGGAACATTATTAGCACCTCAAATTCAAGCACTCAATCAAGAACTAGGGGTAGTAGTAGCACAACTTTCACTCAGCCTTGCGCAAACACCTCGATAACCACTTTAATGACAGCCTTGTGCAAGTTTTTCCTCGGGACTCGTACTTTGTGTCCTCTCCTGTAACAACCACCTGGAAAGCACAGGTGAGGAGTGATGGCACGGGTTTGCAACTGGGAAAATCCTAGAAATCCTCCCGGAAAAGCAGCGAGCTGGAACACGAGGGCTGAGCTCCCGCAGAGTACCCGCGCTCCCGTATCGCAGCGGGATCATCCCTGCCGGAGGGTTCAGCCCGGGGGTGCCGACACGCAGTTTGCTGAGGGGGAAAGTTGCGGGGGG
>NW_008675272.1:0-4969 GCF_000695815.1 Acanthisitta chloris
ACGTCTCGCTCTCTGCAGAACCAGAAGCTGCTGCTGGAAAACCAGCTGCTGCGGGAGAGGACGTGTAACCTCGCTCTGGAGAACCAGGAGCTCCGCTGCCGTCTGGGTTTAGACGCTCTGAAGACGGAGGAGGAGGGTGGCGAGTCCAAGGTGAGACGTGTGCCCCCGGTCCTGGGCTCCCGCCGTGCTGTGAGGTGGGGATGTGCCAGGAGCTCCCCTGTCCTCCCAGTGAAGGCTCCCTTGAAACTGAACAGGTGCCACGTCAAAGTGGGCAGTGTAGCAGATAACAGGCTGACTGGTTCCAGCCTGCTTAGAGATCATTTCATCTGCTCTTCTCTGTTTGTTGAAGCGAAGGAGAACTGTTAGTCACATAGGCCTGTCTCAAAGGAGTGGGGGATGTAGTGGAGGGGGTTCAGACTCTCACTTAAAAGTGGCCAACAAAATAAATCTGCAGGTGTATGGAAGTTCCAGCTAACTCTGGAAGTGGTCTTGCCTTCAGGTTCCTACAACACAAGCAAGTGAATAATCTCATGTTAGAAGCCTTTGCAGAAAAAAACCAAACATGATTGTCAGGATTACGTACTGTACTGTCTGGCAGAGCTTTTGCAGTGACTGAATGTTTTCCCTTGGCACAGGTGGTGAAGGAATCACAGGTGGAGGAGATCAGATTGGTGACCGGGTCCGCTGAGTCCGCAGCACTCAGACTACGTGTTCCTCTGCAGCAGGTGCAGGCCCAGCAGTTACCACTTCTGATAGCTTCCACGTGGATTCTGGTGGCAGTGACTCTTCAGACTCTGGGGTGAGCGTCCCCTCCCATGCAGCCTGTCCATGGAACTCAGAACCACTGCGGGTTTAGGATTGGTGCTGTAACTTCTTGATGTTACGTGATGATTTTTCTATAGTTGGCTTGTTTTCCAAGTCTTGGAATGCCATACCTGCCTGTGCTCAGCACAGCTGTTAGGCTGTATCCAGTGAGTTCAGGAAAGCCCAAACAACCCTCAGCTCCTCAGGTTTGGTGATGGGCAGGTGTCCCGAAGCTGGGGCCTGGGATGTGCTCTGTGTAGCCAGAGGCACTGTGGTGTTCTGTACTGGATGTGTCCAAGGCTTTGAGGAGCTTCTGATAGTGGCTGTGACTCACAAGGGCATGTAAAATTCTGCATGCAGAATATCCTTACTAAAAACCTAATGGACAAAGAATTTCTGAAAGATAAGTAACTGCCTTAGCTGTGTGTTCATGTGTGTTCTTGGTGGAACTCCTGTGATCACATTAGTGTGCTTTAATTTCTAGGTGGGGGTTAATAGATGCCACAACTGGGGTTTTGCTGTAACAGTAGTAGGCTGTCTTTCTAAAACAGTATTTCATTCTGCAGTCTGATCTCCTGTTGGGCTTTCTGGACAGTCTGGACCCAGAGGTGTTTCTCAGATACGCCAGTTCAGAGTCAACGTGCCTGGAAAAGCTGGAGGAAGACATCCCTGGAGAAACAAATTCCCTACCACCCTCCATCTCTCCCTCTTTGGGGTCCCCATCAGCTAAGCTGGAGGCCATTAATGAACTGATAAGGTTTGATCATGTGTACACCAAGCCCCTAATACTGGAGATTCCTGTGGAAGTGGGCAACCAAACCAATATGCTAGTGAAAGTTGAGCAAGTACCTGTCCCTTCGTCTGAAGACAAAGCTACGCCTGAGGTCCCAGTGTCTGTGAAGGAGGAACCTGCAGACAGCTTCATGCCTGAACTGGGCATTTCTCACCTGCTTTCTTCTCATCATAGCCTTCCAGCCTCAAGCTACCTGTTGGATGCCTGTAGTGACTCTGGATATGAAGGATCCCTGTCACCCTTCAGTGACATGTCCTCTCCACTTGGCACTGACCATGTGTGGGAGGATAGCTTTGCCAATGAACTCGTTCCCCAGCTTAGCAGTGTCTAACTCAGTAGTGTTAAGTCCCCTTGGATAACTCTCCTGGAAGGATATCAGCTTTTAGCCCCTTTAGGGGAGGTATGTGTGGGGAAAACCAAGTGTATTCAGAACAGTGTTGCTCATTTCTACCCTTGCAAGTAGATGGAGTGATGGTATGAAACAGCCTAGGCTCTCCTGCCCTGCCTCCCAATAGGTGTTGGCTTATGAGGGAGGAGAGTTTGTTTCCCAGTAACTTGCTAATTCTATATGAACCTGAAAATGTTCTTTTCCATTTAAGATTGTAACACCAAAAACTGCAATGGGATATTCATGTATAGACAACTGGGGCATAATAGTCTACATCTTACAGCTTTCCTGTGTAAATGTTTGCTTTCCATTTGCTATGTAGAGTTGCTTTCTCCATTTGATATTTAAGTGTATCAGTGCAATTAAAGTGCAATGCAGCTCACTGACCCTTTTTTTTTGCTTTAGATCTCATTGGGGAGGGGAGAGTTACCTGGGCCTTGGAGAATATGAAACTAGAAGTTCTAAGTTTAGGTCTCTCAGTGTCTCATCCTGCCACAGTACACTGATGAGCAGCACTTGAACGGTGCCTGTAGCTGGATGCTTTAGCAGCTTCTCTCTGGGGACACTTGATGTGGTGGAGGGGTTGGTGTGAGGGCCAGAGCTGCTAGAACAAAACCTTGAGCCTCAGTTAGGGAAGGCACATGGCAGGGGCTTGAGGGCTGAATGAAATCAAGGTGCTGTTGCCCTGGTGGGGCCAGTAATGCCATCCAAAATGCTCAGGCTGAGGGATGTAAGATGGACACAGGGTGAAAAAGGTGCAGATTCTGTGTTACCACAGGGAATCCTGAAGCATGAGATGAACTGGACAGCAACTAATTTCAAATACCACAGCAGGACTCTTGTCCACATCCATTTGCTCTTACATCATAATACTAAAAAAGCTTGGAGGGACAAAAGAAACACTACTGAAAGTGAGAGAGCTGCTGCAGGTGTTTGCACAGCTGTTCCTGATTTCTGTGCTGTTTCATGTTTTGTGTTCAGTTATGACAAAAATAACTTGAGGTGGGAGGAAAAGAAACTAGGGCATGGGAGGGATTGGGTCACTCACAGCCAGGGTGACACAGCTGCTTGCAGTAAAGCAAAATAGAATATCTGAAGAGTGGACAGAGGTAAAGGCTACAGCTGTGCAATAAAATTTAGGTTGAGAAATGTAAGTAATCAGAATAAATGGCTTTAATTTCAAGCTGGAAAATAAGGATGACTGCAAGAAGGACCCTTAGAATCAAATAAATTGCTGTGAGTCCAAAAAGCAAACAGAAGTGAGGATTTGATCCATAGTGGTGTTACTGGAAATCATATGGCATTAAATTCACTTTTTAAGTAGTGCAATAGATGAGTAAACACAGTAACTGATGAAACTGTCAGTTCAGTGCTGCAGACAATGTGTGTACCTGTGAATTGGGTGTTCCCCTCTGAGACTCCCATTTTTCAGTCTTCAGGAGCTGATTGCAGCTGTGGGTGAAGTGGAACTTTTGCTGATACACACACCCCTGAGATGTCAGGTTATCAAGGATCTTTCTCACTCAGGTTTCACTCATCCAATGTTTAGCATTGGAACTGCATTTTTTGTGCACCTAGACAAGCTACAGTGACTTAATAATGCAGCAAGAAAAGGTGGCACAGCAAACTGACTTCATTGACCATGCAAGAATCTGCCTGGAAACCTTAACATCCACCCGTGTACATTTGGACTGTCTTCACAAAAGAATGTGGCTCCAGCCTTTATGTTTAAAGGTGTAGAAATCCTGTCATTTCCTTCAGAAATCCATGGGGGAAAAGGCCAAAACCAAAGGAGTACAGAGTAGCTTAGAGCACAGACACCCTCTGATACCTGCACAATTGCAGAGGCGTTGCCAGCAGTGCTTAAGGAAGATTCTTTTTCTTTTCATGCTAGCTCAAGGTTAAGATACACCAAAGTCAACTGGCAGGATGAGGAAGAGTGGGGATCATGATGTGAACTCTTGGCAAACTGCACTTGGGGAAAGTGTTGACCTTTGTTTGCAGTGAATAAGGAAGTTTAAAGGTTTATATTCAGCTGTTGAGGCACAAAAGGAGAGCCCAGTATCACACACACTAAATCCAAGAACTCAACAAGAGTAATTCAGGTCAAACTAAGACCAAAGCAGGGCCACCTTTCACCAGCTTACAGAAGCACAGAAAAACTACCTTTAATAAAAAAACCCAAACACCTGGAAAAGTTTGTCTAGGCAGGAAATGGCTGTAGGCAACTTTTTTAAACTGTTGTTTTGCTTGAAGGCAAAAGCTGCTGGAAACACTGAAGGACCTGCTACTACTGACATGTCTGACAGACAGAAGTTCAAGAGCTGTATATGGTACACTGAAAGAAATATGAATGTACACAAGACATGGCCATCTTAAGCAAAAAAATCCTGTACCCATTGTCAGCCTTGTCTGTGCTTCAGCCTTGAGCAAGAAAAATCCGCTGTGTAAGGGACTGCCTCAAACAACATTGAAAAGGAAACAAATTACACCTCTGCTGCATTTGACTTCCCCTTGTTCTTAAGTCAAACTAGTTTGCAGCTGCTAGGCAACCTTCTGCTTCAGTCCTGAGTCAGTGATGTAAGAAAATGCTCCCAACTGTGAGATCTGAAATTGCTTTGATTTATTAAAGTTGGTGGTGGTTTGAACCAGCATCTTGAGTAAATGCAGTTTGATAGCTGCACACGTAAGAGCCTGTGCTAGAGCAGCAGCCAAGTGCTTTGGAGCCAAGGCTGCTCCTGCAGTGGGGGCACAGGTCCCTTTGCTTTGCTGTCACTGCAGCAGCTTCTTGTCACTGGCACAGAGCACTGAACTCAGACCTGTCCGTGTGCCACCACAGGTGCCACCAAGGGGATGGGAGGTGCAGTCTGGAGCAGACAGCTGCTGTTTTCTGCTCGGGGAGTGACACCCCTGCAGCATGTCCTGCTGCTCTCCTAGCAGGGAGGAAAAATCTGTGCAGGTGAGGATGGCACAGGTGGCACACA
>NW_008675272.1:5317-12762 GCF_000695815.1 Acanthisitta chloris
TGCCCAGGCTATGCCCAGGTACCTGTGCAGGTGAGGATGGTACAGGTGGCACACACGGTCCCCAGCGCCCCCGCGTGGCCGCGTGGCGCACGCACAGTCCCGACCTCTCCCATTCCCACTACAACCGGTGATGGTAAACCAAAGAGTAGTGTTACAATCCACTAAAATAATGATTAAAATCTGAATTTGCTTCCAAACCATCCTCAAGCTTCTAACTTTATACAGAAGGAAGCAAGCTAAGCATTCTTAGTATGAAGTAAAATGAAAGTTCTGAAAACAAGTTATAGTAATACCTCTTGGTACCACTTTGCTTTGTCAAAGGCCTCTGGGTAATGGCAGACTTACAGCAACTCTTCCTTCCTGGCAGTGTCAGGTGTGTTCTACCTTGCTGCTGCTCTGTCTAGTGCTGCTGAACACTGTGGAGGAAAGAAGAGGAGGCTCAGGGGAGACCTTCTCACCCTCTGCAACTCCCTGACAGGAGGTTGGAGTCAGGTGGGGGTTGGTCTCTTCTCCCAGGCAACCAGCAGCAGGACAAGAGGGCACAGACTCAAGCTCTGCCAGGGGAGGGTTAGGTTGGATATTAGGAAGAGATTTTTTATGGAGAGAGTGATCAGGCATTGGAATGTGCTGCCCAGGGAGGTGGTGGATTCACCATCCCTGGAGGTTTTCAAGCTGAGACTGGATGTGGCACTCAGTGCCATGGTCTGGGGTCCACAGGAGGGTTGGACTGGATGATCTTGGAAGTATTTTCCAACCTGATTGATTCCATGATTCTATGATTCTGTGAAATCCCATGCCCGTGGGACTACATAGTGAAATGCAAATCTTAAGCCAGAAGAGTACTTTACCCCCCAGATGAAGGAGTGGACAGAGGCTCCCAAGGTTTTTGCTTTGATCAGGAATGAAACACAACCATCTAAAAAATATTTTAGAAAATTTATTGAAAACTTGACATACAAACGGTGATTTGGTCCCAAAAGAAAACAGACCAGAATCAGATCGTCCATATTTCCAAAGCAGTTTTTTCCTAACACTGCATCACACTTGCCATCCTGCTTGTGAACAGCATGAAGAAAAGTCTTTTCAGCAAGCCAACAAGAACTGAAACTCACAAAGACAGAAGCCTGAGAATGCCCAGAGCTTGATCTCCCATGTCCTCTCCAAGCACTTGCTACGGATCTTGCTCTGTCCTCCTGACGCTCAGTTCCCGTTCCACCCCACTCTCCTCTCCCACCGACTGAACCAACTCAACCCATTGCCTCCTATCACAAGGGCAGCAATGAATTGTGAAAAAATGAAAGCAAATGTTTTCTACCAAAGCAAAACCCTTGAACAGTTTTTCCCCATCTCGTGGTCTTTGTCAGCAGATCTCAGAGGGCAGAACAAGAGTCAGTGATGCTGTGTTGGCGTCGAACAATTAGGAGGAGATACACCTCTGAAAGTCAACCTTTGGTACAAACCTAACAGGAGAAAAGAATGCTTAAAAGCCACCTGCAAAAGTTTCTTCTGCAAATCTGATAGGCAATTAATGGGTTTTAAGAGGAAAACAACAACTAGGTTTGATATATTTAGGCCTCCAACAGTTTTCTGCATCTTCTGTTGCAATTTTAGTCTTGCTGACATGGTTTCATCAAATTTTTGAAATCTTTATCCTTTCTTTTCAGTTTCTTTAGGATTCAGAGCAATTAGCTAAAACACTTCCAACTTTGAACTTTCACTAGAATCCTGCAAGCTGAAAACCAGTTAAAAAATTGGAGGCACCACATTTGCCACCTGCAGCACCTATAGCCTTCTCCAAACTGCACTGCTCTACTTTACACTCCAGCAATGGAGCATGTCAGAGGCTGCAGATTTTAAGCATGTCCAGCAGCTTAATAACACGTGAGAAATTTGACACAGTTCATGCAAGAGATTTATAGCAGACCCTGAAATGAAATTAGACATCACAGCAAGACAGGCTGCATAGGTTCTCCACTTCATCAACCTTCCAGAATGGTATGGGTGTATATAGGTTTCCACAGCAATACCTATTCAAATGCTGGAATGTTTTTAGGGAAGCTCTGAAATGTTTTAGCAAGAGACAGCAAATCTCAAAAAACCTTCAACAAGAGCTGCAAGATAAACAGGACTGAACAAACAGAGGCATCTTTTGACCAACCAAAAGGAGATAAAGGATGACTGCAAAGAGAGAAACTTCACTTTAAACTATCAGCTATGGGTTACTCAACAGTAAAGAATATGATCACAAAGTTTATCAATTAGCTGTGCAAAGGAAGAGTAGATTTTCTTACACAAGCAGCTGCATTGCTGTGTACTTGCTAGATGCCAAAACCAGGCTGGGATGTAGGACTCTGAGCAGAGCCTATCACTTGGAAAGGAATTCCTTAGGAAAAGCCTCAATTCAGCTCTCTCTGAGAAAGCTCAAGGGCTCAGGAACAGAAGATGAGATTCTCTGCCTTGTTTAAGGGTTCTAAGCATAGAAAAGCTACAAGCAATAGCTCACTGAGGATTCTTGTTCTTGGCACCCTAAGCAGGGTACAAAATTCTTTTGGCATACACCTGTATCAACAATGTGATGTTAATGGCACATGTTCTGGCTTAACTTTTAAGACTCTTCTCTCAGGAAGAAGACAAGCATCTCCTTGACTTCACCACCAATGCCAGCAGTCTCAAGAGCTGGGACTCAGTTACAGACAACAATCAGCATTTGACCCTCTATGCCAGAAAGCAGCTCCTGTTATCTGATTTACTTACCATGTTAACCCAAATTAAAGGATTCCATTTATTCCCCCTCCAGTTACACTGTCTTCAACTGACTTTGCAACTCAATGAAATAAAGAATCTCAGCACCATGGAAAACAGGAATCTCTTGGCTGAGAACCACTTTTCTCTGCTGTGCAGGGAGGGGAGCATCAAACCCCACAAACACAGCTCAGAAGCCACTGAACCACAGGGAACTCACATTAGCAGATATCCTGCAAGTCAGGAGCTGGCTTTGCTTCTGCTCCACTGTAACACTCCTTCCCCATCACCTGCAGAATGTTCCATGTCTACATTTGAGTTCACACCCAGTCCAAACCAGCTGCCCATGGGATGGTGTGAAGAGCTGTATTACCACAGCAATTGCTTTTCTATCTGTGACTGGGTTTGAAAGCATTTCTTCCTTTCCATACCCTTCTGCAACTCCTATTAAACCAACCAGCCAAGCATAGTATGTGCACCAGTCTTGATGGCTCAGTAAGTGAAAGATGTGGCTTAAGCCATAGTTACATTCAGTATTTGGATTTTATACTTTACCAAGGGCAGTTAAGGAGATATTTCACCATTAAGCAAGATGGAAAGCTACTTCTTTGTTCCAAAGGCCTCTGGATTACCTTTTCAGTAAAAATAAGAATACTTAGCAGACTGGCATACAGAAATCTTGGGGTGTTTTCTGGCCAAACCATGTTCTTATGGTTGTCGGTAAGAAAACAAAAAACCAAATAATGCAACTTCAGATTCACACATCAAACCATAAAGAAAGAGAGACTCAAAAATACCAATAAAAAGCATCAGAAGCTCACCACTTCCAGTCTAAAATCTGGCACCTACAACTCCATTTCTTCTTCTGCACAAGCAGATATTCCCAGACTACAATAGGGATCTGGAGACATGGCAGTCTGTTGTAACGCAGGGAATGTTTCAGTCTGTGGATCAAAAGGAACTCCTGGTGTTGGCTGCTTAGCTTGACACCCTTCTGTACTTTGCTGCTTGAAGTTCTTAACAGGAGCAGACTTCAGTTTATCTGTCAGGAATTCAGGCAGAGGTTTCCAAAGCACCAGCTCCATCGAAGGACGGCTCCTAAAAGGGATGGAGATTCAGTTAAACTTGAGCTCTCCAATCACAGATATAAAATGCAGAAGATCAGTGAGCATCTTCAACCTCTGAGCTAGCCTGACACTCTATCCCAGAAGCCATATACCTTTTTTTTCTTTCCCCTATTAAATTTCCTCTTCCTTAACTAGTTCTGTTAGTTCTAGTTCTAATCCTGTATTTTCTCTTTTCTTTTGCCCCAAACTTGATGACCACTGTTGGTCAAACTTTAGGATCTTCTCATTGTGAAGGCTCACATACATAAAGCCCAAGCTTAGAGTGGTTTACTCAACACATTTCACTCTGCAGAAATGAGGAGTACAAAACAGACACTCGATGACCACTACAGTTACACTTAGTCCTCTTTACATTAGGACAGTTTTTCCTGGTTTGGACCAGATGAATGGTCTGTTATACAACATTGGCTGCATCATGCAGTGATCAAGGACATCTCCACAAACATGAGATGGGGTCTCTCTTTTCATTTGCATGTGTTAGCTACATAGCACCATGATTTCCTCCAGAACTTACATAGATTCTATTATTTTCTTTGTCAGGACTTCACCAAAATCCCTCTTCATCCCTTTTTTAAGGGTATCTGACAGGATAAGAGTGGGCAGATTGCTAACATTTCCATCAGCATGAACTTCCTCATCTTCATCAATTATCCTAGGAACGGAGGGGGAAGAGGGAGATAAACACTATTGAGCATACTGTTATCAGGCACATCCACTGCAGACTAGAGTCACATCTACGTGCACTGCACTGTGCAGATCTCTGACCTGGGCTGGGTACCAGAAGCAGCAGGGCCATGGTAACTGAGTCTCTTGGGCCAACACAGCCTGAGAACGACTGTGAGCACAGACACCACTCCTGCAGCTGTGCCACTTCTGGTACCTGAGCTGGTTTGTTATCCCTGTGTCACCCAGCAGTGCCAGTGCAGACATGCACTGAGAGAGAAATGAGCAGATTCCCTCCAGGGGACACTGTACAATTCAGCCACATGACACGAGTGAGGCTCAGCTGCTCAATTCCCCATATCTGAACTTTGAGGGTTATTGAAAAGGTACTGAATGCAGTTCTTAACTTTCTGTGATGTTGCACCAATTTCTGAGATTGAATCAGTACAAAAATGTTGAAACATTTAGAACAAATAGAGGTTTTGGCAAACCTTTTATAGAAAATTTAGCAGAGTAGCTGGGAAGGATGAGGAACAATCCTCTGGGAGGTCCAAAGCAGACACAGAGAGACCATAAAGATGTATCACTACCCTGATTTAACCATGAAAAAATAACAGTCCAACAGTACCTGGCTTCCCCTCACACATCAGCTAAGGAGTAATCATCTCAAAACACATCTTAGTTTAAAACTTCTGCAACTTTTGGCTATTCTAACATCGTCTGCAGTGGTCATTTCAGGTACTTTGGAATACTAGCTCAACTGCCACCACCTGATCCATGCACATGCCATTCCCAGATGGGACTGCAGTAACTGCAATGGGCTGTCCACAGCCACCCCAGTACAGCCACCCCAGTACCCCAGTTCACACCATCAGCCCGAGGAGCCTCAGCCTCACTGCATGTGTGCAAAGACACCTCTCTGGCTCATGCCACTCTCTACACTGGCAAATTCACACCTGTCTGGAGCATTTACAAGTATTAAACACAAGCTGCAGTCGGCTGAAAGTCTGACCAAATAAGCAGTTAAAATTTGAGCTCAGAATTCATTAAACCCTGTTATGGTATAGTGATGCTGCACAGTGATCAGCATCTCTTGCTCTAGCACCCTCAATTTCACAGTACCAGCCCAAAGACTCACAGCACCATAAGCAGACTAAAAGGAAATCAGCTGAACAGAAGGTTCACCTCAGACTTCCAGCAGTGTTCTCACACTGGTAAGAGCTAAATTTACCCTTGAATGCCCACCAAAAAAAAAAAAAAAAAGGAAAGCTCAGCAAAGCCAATCTGCTCAATCCCTGCATTTACCTGTCCTCAATTTCCTGAAGTTTCCTGCGAGCAACCTCGCACTGCTGTTCCCCCATTGTCTGATCCATTTCTTCACAGGGAATTTCTAACATGGCAGGTCCAGGACTGCTGCCACCACACTGACTTGCTACCTCCCCAGCTGCCTGCTGACCTGCACAGAGAATTCCTTCTTCAGTGCTGGGATTCAAAGGGCAATTGGTGGCTCCTGTCAGTCTCTTCTTCCGCACAGGACAGCTAGGAAACAAAGGAGGTTTACAGCTGTCAAAACAGAAACGTGGCATTCTACAGGAAAAAAGTGTCACAGCAAGTCACCTGCATTTCAACAGGTCTGACACACTGTGACAACACAACCTCCACAGAGAAAGTAGATCCATACTGCTCTGAGTAAAATGTGAGTACCCATGTGAGAAAATCAGTGCTACACAATTTATGAGGGAACTGAAATGGAGTTAGGCTCATGTGCAATTCAGGGGAAGAGTTCCAAACAGAACCAGTGACACAAGTTCCCTTCCTCTGTGTGCTGTTGTCGAGATGTGCTCAAATGTCTTAGAAAACAAACAGCAAATTAAGATTTTTCAGGCTATAAAAGACAAATTTAATTTACCCTTCTGCCTCTTCTTCTAGCTTATGCTTCTTTCCAGAGTGCACAGAGATACTGCAAAAGACAAACAAATAGTTATTTAGCTTCTATCTCCCAGTGACAGTGATGTTTTCAAACAGTAATTTCCTCCTTTTTAAAAGAGCAACGAGGCTGGTGAAGGGACTGGAGCACAAGTGCCATGAGGAGAGGCTGAGGGAGCTGGGGGTGTTCAGCCTGGAGAAGAGGAGGCTCAGGGGAGACCTTCTCACCCTCTGCAACTCCCTGACAGGAGGTTGGAGTCAGGTGGGGGTTGGTCTCTGCTCCCAGGCAACCAGCAGCAGGACAAGAGGGCACAGACTCAAGCTCTGCCAGGGGAGGGTTAGGTTGGATATTAGGAAGAGATTTTTTAGGGAGAGAGTTCTCAGGCATTGGAATGTGCTGCCCAGGGAGGTGGTGGATTCACCATCCCTGGAGGTTTTCAAGCTGAGACTGATGTGGCACTTAGTGCCATGGGCTAGTGACCACAGTAGGGTTGGACTTGATGATCTTGGAAGTATTTTCCAACCTGATTGATTCCATGATTCTATGAAAATTTCACTTGCAGCTGTGAGCAACAGTCGCAGTGTGTGAAGTGAGTGGCTGCTCTGGACAACAACTGACCACTTTGTTTCAAAGGAAGTTAAGGGCGACTGTAACTGCTCAGTACTCAGAGCAGAACACCAAGCCAATCTCTCCTACTTCGTGTCACTTTTCCCCACAAGGGGCCAGACCAACATTCGCTCTCATTCAAACCCTGTAAGAAACAACACATGCTACAACTTGACCCTCTCAATACACTGTATCACCGGACACGCTCAAACCAGGAACACCTAACAGAACAATTTCAGCCTTTTTTTTCGCTGAGAACGCACAAGTTTAAAAACACCCTGGGGGTTTAAAAGCAAGGTTGGCACACTGCATCACCCTCCTTGAAGAACTTTTCCCCCCACCCCCGGAGCAGCACAGTGCCCGCCCCGCACTCACTGCCT
>NW_008675273.1:0-20368 GCF_000695815.1 Acanthisitta chloris
AGTATTGCCATGTGTTCTCCTGATTCCCTGGCTGAAATGGGTGGCCATGCCTCGTTCAATATCTCTGAGTTCTCTGAACCATGGCTTAAGATAAGCAAGTTTACAAAATGATTATAAAAATGGGAGTTGCTACCTTGGAGAAACATCAGATCAGTTTTTTTCCCTGATAGCGATGCAGGATTAATTGATGAACCTTTTGTCCCAGGAGTAATCTGTGCTTTCCCCACCCCTCTAACATCTGATTTCTGTGCCAGCTTCAGCGTTGCAAAGTACAATAGTAGACAGCTTTGTCTTGCTGGGTGCAAATTGGCTGCTGCATTATCAGGACCAAACTATGTGGAGTCTCCAGTAAGAAAGATCTGGCTATAGGATGGATGGATCAAAGTGGCTATCCCAGCCTGCAAGGAGGGCTATTTCTGTGGTGAGTTGATAAGGGAACTCCTGGGAATGTGCTGGAGCCGTGCTGCTGTTTACAGAGTGAATGGAGAAGCACTGAAGTGGAGGAGTGTCTTCCCTGACCAACCAGTGGGGCCTGCCCTGTCTCCTCCCTGCTCTGTCACTGTGCCTGGCCACTGGCCGTGTTGTGGCTCTCAGTAGTGGTGATGATGGATGCAAAAAGCAGCAATTTACTCTTCTCCCCCCTTAAAGGCAAGGGATGAACTCCAGCAGTGTATTCCTTAGGGGGCATTGGGTTGTTGCAGTACATCAGCAGAAGGCTTTTGCAGCCTCTCTCCTCTGCTTTAGAGGTTACTGAAGTGCACTATAATGTGGTTTGGAGCTTGTTTGTAAACTTGTGTTGGATGCTTCAGAGACCTGGGATTGTGTTCCAGGAACTGGCTAGCTGATATGTGCTGCTTTTGTATGGAGTCACTTCACTGCTGTTGGGTGCAGAGAATGTGCTCTGCTTGTTATTCTCTTGTATCTGGTGTTTTTCCCTGGCCCCTATTTGCTTTCCTCAGAAAAAGTGGAAGCAGTCTGCAAGGGCAGCTTGTCTTGTCGAGTCTTGTAAGAGCTAATTAAGAATTCATTAAGTTACTGGAATCAAAAATCTGTAGCTAGTAAGCCAGTCAGGACACTGTGCCAGGGTTTGTGACTGAGTGCAGACTGTGCTGGCAGATAATATTCCAAGTCACAATGTATTTTTTGAAGAATAGAAGATGTGGAAAGGAGTATATGCTGTTGCTGCCTGAGGTTTGTATCTCAGTCAATTTTTGTGGCTGGTGCCACTGAATACACAGAAATTGGCACTTGTTAGGCTCTCAGAGGCCAATGCAAGTGGTGCTTAAAATTTTGGGCTTTAGTATACATGTACTGAGTGAGTCTGGAGTCATTGAGGGCTTGTGTTGACAAGGAGTGAGGATTAACTAGTGTTGGCAGGGAGTATCAATGAGATGATCTCAGCTGGGCTGTGCTTATCTTCGTGTCCTGTGGAAGGAGGATTGTACATGAATTAACTAGTAGAGTAGTGTAGCATTATAGCAGTGTAAAAACATTTTGCTAGACCTGCATAGATTATACTAACAAGCTCTGTGTTGGTTTGAGTTTCCCAAACATGATGTCTGTTCCTGGCTGTGGAACTGCTGCCCTGCTCCTTTATATTTGCAGGCATGTGATGCAAGTTATCTGGTTAAGTTGCAGGTACAAGATAGAAGTTAGACACAAGTTGCTTTCAGACAAAGCTGTGTAATGCAGAGTAAAAGTGAGTAACTGTCTGTTACCAAACTGGAGTCACTGGATTGCTTTGCTGGTGACCATTGCAGAATGGATGGGCTCATGTCAAGGTGTTGACTCACTTCCAGTTACTACACTGCTCTGGGCAAAAAAAGAAAATAATCTTCCTCTGAGTTATTCCATGTAACTGCTACAGCTGCCACTGTTTCAGTAAATAATTGCTGGGGGGAAGAGTGCAATTGTCCTTAGCAGAAATGGGATATGTGCTACAGGTGATGGCCAAACACTTCATGCAGAGTGTGAGGAAAATATAGCTTAAAAATGCTAGTTTCCAAGCCCATGGTGAGGAAAATGTGCCACTGTAAATTGTTTTTTTCCAGGGACTACTAAAGCAATGTCAGAAAGGGATTGTCCATTGATTACCTTTTAACTGTACTGCTGTGCCCTCACAGGAAATGCTTTGGAAGCTCCTGGGATAAGGTCAATTGGTCTGGTGCATCAATCTGGAAGAGAATCTTCTGACCAAAGGGTGTTTTTATATGGCAGATACTAAAAAATACTCATTCTGGGTGTTGATTTGGTACAGGAATTACTTTCTTCTGTAGCTGTGTGGGAAGGAAACAGAGCAGACTTTCCCTGGCAGAATAGCTTTGGTGTGAGCTGGATGCTGTGTTGAGGTCCACTCACAGTGTGTAAAGGCAGTGAGTAAGGTACTGACAGAAGAGTCAGCTGAACCATGAACAATGTCCTACTGTTGAGTAGAAATTGAGTAAAACAAACTGTCCCAGCCCAAGGCACTGCAGGCTGCATGTGCAGAAGTCCCTTCTGTGGGAAGAGCAGAAGGAAGCACAATTCCTTAGCATGCTGACTATACCTTTGAGCTCTGGGCCTGGACCAGTGGGACAAGCAGATGTAGGTGCTGGCTAGTGAGATGGGTGCTTGGTGCTGTCTCATGACTGCTGGGAACAGTTCTTTGTCACATGCTGCCATGCCTGGGATTGGCCTTACAGTCCAGAGCTTTCCAGGCCAGCTGGTGCTTGTGGCAGTCTGACAGTATTGTGTGTGCCCCAGGGAGTGTGCTTGGGAGGGATGAGTGCAGGGCTGCAGGCCAGGGACAGCTGTGGCTAATCCTTTCTAGACATCTGACTTGATGTGTGGCCTTGCTTCAGTCACCCAGCTCTGCACTGGTTTTTTCAAAAAGGGAGAAAATAAAGCTAATGCTTTTCTTGTTCTGTTACCTTCGGCTGGGATGGCTAATAATACCATGTTTTATTTAATGGGCTCTGTCATGTGGCTAATTCAGGCAGTGGAGTGGAAAAGGTGGGAAATTTCTGTCCACAGTGTGGAGATGCCACAGCAAGGAGTGGGGGGCTTGGTGTGGCATCAATTTTGAGTGTCTTGCCATCCTCCCTTCGGGTTTTGTGTTGTGCTTGAGCAGCACTGAAGATCAGCTTCAAAGATGTTTTGGGTTAGTTTCTTTCTCTGATCTTAATAAACAGCCACCTGCCCTTGCATTAGCTTTTTTCCTTATCCCTGGGGAGTCTGGTCCACTAATACTTCCTTGTCTTATGGCTCTGATAGTTTTTTCTCTTCCAGAACATGGGAAGACAAACTTCAAGCTGAAGCAATGCTGCTAATATATAATAGTAAGGCTTTTAACCTGCAAGACTTTCCCTGGGAGGAGAAAGCCTCACACTTCTTTCTCTTTAAGCAGAAAGCTTTTTACTTAATAATACCCCAAAACAACAACCTCCACCACCACCACTGTCTGCCTGATTTCAAAGTGAGGGCAACAACTCTTGTCTTGGGAGCTTTGAGGCAGAAGGTGGTAATGTCTGAATGGAGTTACCAAACATGGGCTTTTTCTTTTAGCTTGGGAGGGGAATTTGATGAAGCTTGTAAGTCAGAGCAGCTGTGTAGATGTTAGTTTCAAACTGCTTTCTTTGGAGAGCTGGTATGTTATCAAGTCAGGAATCTGTCCTGAGGAGATCCCAGATGGGGCCTTGACACCATAAATGTACAAAGGCACTCGGTTGCACAAAAACTGCAGAAACAACTTAGTTCTAAAGAACGTGAGCCACAGATGGTAAACAGCCAAGAAAAGCAAGCAAGGGGTAAGGCCAAGCCGTTCTCTTCATGAGAAGGCTACATTGGTCTCAGATGTTTGGAAATTCCTAGTTTAAACTTTAAACTTCACTGTGGTTTGAATAGCCTTTTGGAAGTTAAACTCTACTTAATGTAGAGATGTGAAAAGTGCCTCTAACTACAGTGTTTGGAGACTTGAAGGAAGCCCTGGAGTTTGCCAAAGTGCAGTTCTTACCTAGTTGCTCTGGCTGATTGTCACATGGTGCTTGAGGATCCTTGGGTCTGTAGTGTAGCCTAGTGAGCTGTGCTGCAGGGAAAGCAGCATTGAGAAGGGATTAATGACTCTTGAAATGCTTCCAAAAGGTAGTGCTGGGTCCTTAGTGTAGAGGAATTGGGCCACTGGGTGTGAGGAATGGATGGGGTCGTGCTGTCAGCAGTTCTACATGGAGACTCTCTTTTGATGTACAGCCTCCCCATGCTATTCTAAGGTAAACTGGTCATGTTATTGAACATGGACAATGAGGGAAGGATTCCTGTGTCCCATTCTAATCCCAGGACACTAGTGCCTCTTGGAGTTGAAGTTTCAATGGGTGCCCAAGTAAAGAAACACCTAAAACTTTGTGGCTGGGGTAAGCTGAACTGGGAGAATTAGTGTCTATGTCTTACTTTCCATAAACTGTTGAACAGCTGCAGAAGAAACCTGTTGACCCATGTGCTGAGAAGAGATTTTGGGCTTGTGTGCATCCAGAAAGTACCTGGCTTGATGCCTGTGGGCAGGAAATGTAGCTGCTTGGACTTTCTGTTCTGGGGTTATATGACAGGCATGGGCTGCTGCAGGCTGTGCTGTCACCCTGCAGCCTACTGGCCTGGACACTTGGCTTCCTTGCCTGATGTCCCACACAGTTTCACTATTAATGTTCTGGGGGTTGTCAGTGTGGCATGTACACTTCCAGCTGGAACAAAATGGAGCTGGGAGTGGGAGTGAATCAAACTAATGAATGTGTTTCATCTTTTGTGAGCCAGGGCACTGCTTTCCTCTCTATTACCTCACAGCATTTTTGGAGTGCTGTGTGTCCTGTCCCTTTTGCAGCAAGGATCAGACAGGCAGTTCTAAGTGGTTTCAGCCTCAGACTTGACTCTGGTATTGATTCAGGCACATGCATCTCTTAGATCTTGCTAGCATAGCTTAGTTTGCAGCCTAAGAGGAAAAGGGCAGAAGGGCTGCACACATGGCACTGATTCCAGCAGGATATTGCTGTAAGGTTAGGTATGTGGCACAGTGTCTTGCCAATGTACAGCTGCTGTGCAGAAGTTAAAAAAGGGGCAGCTAATCTGCTGTGAAGTGGCTGTGAGCTTGGGTAATGGTGAAAATTCAGGGAGTAAAAGCAGACTCTGCTACTGGTTTTCCAAGTTGTTGGTTAGGCTTACTGTATGTTGGGATAGGGAGAAGAAGAAAGGGTTGAGTGTGTCTTAGGGTTTTTTTTTTTTACATGGGTCCATGTCAGTGGCTGAGGTTCATCCTGGAACTTGGATACTGTAGTTTCTTTCTTGAGAGCTGCCTTAGTTAATTGACCTTGAGATGATCTGCTCAAGGACCAACAAGCTTCTAAATACTTCAACTTTTTTTTTTTTTTAAACTCTGCCTTTACAAGAAGCAGCTTTTGAAGGAATTGAGAGCTTTCCTGAAAGGTTCACTCTGTGTTCCCCAGCTGCATCTTCCCTTTTCCATTGAGGTGCTAATGATTTTGACCCTCTGGGTCTGTGGCACATCAAGTGGCTGTAAGATGTTGTCTTCCAGTGAGATTGTTGAAGGGAGAGGTCATATGTGCCCACACAGGTCCAAATCTGCACTTTTGGCATGAATAACTGCATCAAATCCAAGGCTTTATCTGAGTAATCCGATAGAGCCTGGTGTGTGGACACTGAACTGGATTTGCAGGAGGCACAGCTTTGTGTGTCAACACTTTAGGTGGGAGGGGACACCTGATGTGATTGCCTGGAAGGAGCAATCACCCACATCTGCAGGCAGGCTGTGATTGTGCAACTGCCCTCCTGCTTGCTCCACAGCCACAGCGGTGCTCTGTGTTACTGGGGAAGCTTGCCAAGATTGCTGTGTCACTCCAGGATGGCAGATATGGCCAGATGTTTGCCTACAAGGAATTCCAGTGAATCTGCTTCTTTACTGAGCTGGTTCACTCTGGAAGAGGAGAAGCTTTGCTGCTAGTTGCTCTTGAATACGTGCTTGGTGGTGTTTTTTCTATAAGGGCTTTGTGCTGTACATGTTTTCTCCAAAGAGGATTTTGGTTAAGACTCATGAGGTGCCTTCAATCATTGTCCCTTGATGTTGTAAGTGCATGCTGGTGTTCCCTTCCTAGCCAGATCCCTCTGGGTAGAACCACGTGGCAGCACATTATCCATGGGGGTGAACAGAATTTCCATTGACTGCACATTGCTAGTGGGACATGTGAACATCCCCTGACTAAGCTTGGTCAGCAGAAGCAGATTTGGGCTTTAGGCCAGAGGTGTGGCAAGGCTTGTATGCTTCTAGGAACATCCAAGAGCAAAGTGAGATGTGTGGCTTACCCTCAGCTGGGCTGTTTTATGGGAGAAGTGTAGCAACACTTTGCTGTTAAAATGGAGGATGTCTCCAGTTACTGATGTGACTGGTTTTGGTAAGAAACAAGAATCGAGTAGCTCTTAGAGCTTGAAGTGGAAGAAATTTCTTGATGCAGGTAAGACCTTAGTGGGCACTGGGGAGCAGTGTGCTGTGTGTTAGGGCTGATGGCAAATCCCCCTGTGTATTTAAGATAGGAGAATGGTTTTTAAGGTTGTGGTCATTAATGTGGAGAGGAGGGATAGGGTATTCTAACCAGCACTTGTTCAGAGGCATGTGCTCTTATGTTATTTGGATTAGGCTGTCTTCAGACCTTCCAAAAAAAAATGCCAACCAATCCTCAGGCTAGACTGGTTTTGAAAGAATCCTTGGCCTCATGGGAATCTCCATTTCAAGGTGCAAAACAATACAGCAGAAGGCATGTCAGTGACTGTACTGGCACAAAAGCCATCTCGACAGTTAAATGCTCAATATGCTCTGAAATCTTCTTTTGGCATATCTAAGATGCCACAAAACATGTTTGTCATGGGAATGGTGTCTGACCCAGGGCTGTGGTGCCAAAGAGAGGTGTCAGATGGATGTCCTGTCCTTGGGCCCAGGTGGACAGAGCAGATGGCCCAGCAGGTGTCAGGCTGGCAGCGAGGCAGAGGTGGCTCTGCAGGTCACTCACTGGAACCCTCTCTTGCTTGCAAGTCTGATAGAAGAGCTGTGCTGCCCAATTAATCCTGCCGAGATGCATTTATCCAGGGTGAAAACCTCCATAAGCAGCTTTTTCAAGTCCTCATAGGTCATTCCCAAAGCACTGGGATGATCTGTAGGGTGGTCTCAAGTTTATGCTTTCATTGACTATTAGCAGTAGTAGTGTAATGAATTGACCGTAGAAATAAAACTGCAAGGTAAGTTTATTCTGGTGTGAGGCTTTTAAGGTAGGAAAACACTGTTGGATGTGGTGGCTCTGTTTGATGTTCCAGGCGTGAGATATTCCAGACAGTTTACATCTATTCCGTGTTTGGGAGGTTGTGGTGCCCTGTTGGGTGGGTGGCAGTGGCTTTCTCATTACTTTCAAATGGATGTTTGCACACAGCAAATCTTGGCAAAGCTGTTCAGCCTCCTCAGAAGGAGGCTAAGGACTTCAGTAGCAGCCAAAAAGTTGAATATACTTTGAGACTGAAAAGGCAGATATTGAAAGGCAGCAGTTAACACAACTGGCTTCTATCTCTACCATTCTTGATGGCTAAACTCTGGGAAAGCAAGGCAGCTTATCTCCTCTGCCTGTTCCTAGGTTTATTGAGTGCATGTTGCTTAAGAACAGATCTTTTGACTGTTTCTCCAAGGCTTCATCTCTATTTAAGTTCTATTAATGTGTTTCAAAGTTGGTTTCCTAATTGGAAACTTTCCATTGATGTCATGGGAGCTTTCTGTGGCCCACATCAAATGGCTTGGTTCACCAGGAATTAAGTGACTGTACAAATGTTTATGTTAAACACTTATTTAGAAGGCATGTTGACTTATGAGGACCTATGATGGCTGTGGTATGTTGGGAGGATAGGTTGACTGTACAGCTTTTGTCTTGCCTTTGAACTGTGAAAGCCCTGGCAGCTGTTTAGTGCCTAGATAAGAATTCAGGCTTGCTTACAGCTAATGAATGTGTTTCATCACTGACTATTGCACTGTTTCTTGTCTCCTACGTTGGAGAGGTTTTTGAATGGCTAACCTTGATGGAAAGGACTCAGATGGCCAAGTCTGGAATAGTCAGGGCAGAAAGCTGTTGGCTTTAACTACAGGTATGGAATTTTGTTGTTTGAGAGAGGAAACCCACAGTTTAGTCTGCTGACAAACCCTAGGGAGGGAAGGAAGAACATGCATGTTCTTCAGACTCTGCTGACTCAGCCTTCTGTGGTGGTGTCAGAGTGTTTGGAAGGTGGAAACAGAAGGGATAAAAACCATCTCAGCATTCACTGCCACCACCAAATAGACCTCAGACACTGAGCAGTGACCATCTCTTTCCTTCCCTGCAGGAAGCTGCTTTGAGGTGCAGCTTGATGTTGGTGCACTGGTGATGAGGAAGCCACTTCCAATCTGCCTTGATTTATGGAGTTTAAGCTAGCTTGCTTAGGAATGAATTTCTGAGTGTGTCCCAATAAGATTAATGAACAAATTTCACTTCTTGCTGCTTGAACCGGTATTGAAGCTCCTGTGAATGGTGCTGTAGGTGCATGTCTTGGTCTTGGTTTTTTGGCAAAAACATTTGTTCTGTATTGCCACAACTGTTATTTCCAGGAAAAAGTTGCTCTTGGATATCTGGCCACCTTACAGTGCAGATGTGCTCTGAAAGCAGCCCATGCATTCTTGCAGCCACAGTTTGTATCATGTGTTTTTGTATCCACTTTGCACTTTCAAATCTGTTTTGTCCAGTTGCCCTTTTCTAGGGGCAAAACTTGGAGCAGGCAGGCTGGAAAGGCTAAAATTGCTATATTAAGTGAAGCCTTTTGCTGGATGAAGCTTTTGGTCCCCCTGCCTATCTCCAACAACCACAGGAATTTCCAGGGACCCTTTCAGGTAATGGTGAAAGCAAAACATTGCCTCATGCTGAGACTGTATCCTGCTGCAGGCTGCTTTGAGATGTGCAGTGTCTCTCTTCCTAATTATGGTATGTCCCAGGTCAATTATATTTAAACACAGAGTCCAACCATGTCATTAAACTTTTTTGGCTAATGACAAGTCAGAAATCCAGTGAAGCATCATCCCAGAATGCTCTGCTTGGGGGAGTTGCTGAGTGTGTTCCAGTAAAGCTGGCAGTGTGAGTTGTCTCTTGTGCAATCTGTCTGCCAGGAATATCCTCTTAGTTCAGCACTTTGAGAGCTGCTGTGAGATGCCTTGTTGCTGCTGTGTGTTCCTGGCTGAGCAGGGCTCACCTTACTAAGCATACTGGTGGAGTGGTTTGCTGAATGTTGACAAATGTCTCGGCACTAGTCTGTTCCATGTTTATCCAGCTCTTTCTTTGGGGTTTTTTTTTTTGCTCATATAACCAATGTTTGAGTTAAACAGCTACTGGCAGCTGCTTCAGAAAAGAGAGGTGAACACATCTTTCTAGACACTGGCAGTGGGCTGGGTCAGGCAGAGTGCACTTTGGTGGCTTCTCATGGCTTGCTAGGTTCAAACAGCTCAAAGGTGACATAGAGTAGCTTTGCATATCACCTGCTGCTCAGTGGAAGGCTGAGGATCCAAGCTGCCACTGCAGGAGTGATGGTACTGACTGGATTCTCTGCAAAGAACAGACTGTACTAGGCAGACAAGAAATGTCAATGGTGTTTTCTGTTCTCTGCTGGCTGGATTGCAAGCCACTTATGCCCAGACATTCTGGAGGTGTTCTGCCATGGTGTGACTCTGCTCCCTTTTGGCTAAGGGAGATCCCTAGGAAATTGCTTTTCCTATGGAGACTTGGAGGGGAAAAAGGAATTGGAAGCTCATGGGGGGATATCATGGACTTGAGCAAACCAAAGTGCTTGATTACACTGATAACAGCAAGTTTGGCTTTGTCTGGACTCTTCACCTCAACTAGCTGCTGCAGCAATTGGAGAAGAGAAATCGCATCTTCTGGCTATGTTGTTGGATTTGGAAAGGGTTTTTCCACAGCTTTTGTTATGTTTAAGGGTGGTTGTTGTTCCCAGATTAAACTTGAATAGAAAACATAAGGCTGCTGCCAGCTTTCTGTCACAGGCACCTTTTATCTTGCATTCATCTCTTCCCAGCAGATGCTTCTTTCATTTCTCCTACTTTTTTTGCTACAAGACTAAAATTAACAGCCCTTTGATGCAGGGAAGAAACTGTATTTCAAAGCAAAGTACCTAGTTAACTTTGATAATAAAACTGTTGTCTTTATCTCAAAGGTAATTCTCTGTTTCTTTGAAACAAATCTGTGGGTTGGAAGCTCCTGAACCCTTCTTGCTCTAAGTAAACATGCAGATCCCTCCTTGCCTGGGAACATCAGTGACTGTTCTCTTTGGGTGGGAGGTAGAGATGGAGCTGAGCTGCTGGAGGAGCTGTAGGTGGGGAAGAAGGTGACAGACATTGGTGTTGATGCACAGGGTTTCTGAGATTGTTTTCTTTGCAGCTAATTGAGATGTGGTGTGTGGGTAACACTCCCAAAGTGTGCCAAACACACAGCTCAAGGTGGAGCACAGCAGGAGGAAGGAGCTGAGGAGAGCACAAGTCTTCAGACACTGCATTGTGGTATGAAGCAATCTGTATCCTCTAGTCAGACAGAACTGTTTCCCAATCCACCCTGCCCTTCCAAGCCTTCCTGCCTTCAAAGACAGACTGAGCATGAAGTTCACATGAACATCCAGCTTTTGGCTTTCATCTTTCCCACTGAAAAACATGAGCCTTGTTCCTTTCAGGTGCTATACTTCCTAAAGAGGGTGTAAGGATTGTTTCCAAGGGGGATGTTGGAGCATACCTGTCCTCATAGGGAGGACAACTAGCAGACAAGGCTGAGCTACAGCTTTGCTCATGTAGCTGGTGACTCTGAGGAATGAAGAATTCCCAAACTCAGGCCATGGTTGGCTTGGCTAGTGGTCAGGGCATGGAAGAAAAGATGTTGTCATCATTTACAAAAAGTACCTGATGCAGCAGAGGCACATCTGATGTGCAGGTAGGTCATGGGTCTAAGACCTCATCTGAGAGTAGGGGTAGGGGAAATACCTACTGAAACTACCAGACTGAGTTAGGGAGAGCACAGAAGGCTTTTTTTGCATACAGACAGGTCCTGTAGATGCACTGAAGAGTCTGACAGACTTTCAGGTGAGGAGACCTGAAGTTGATTTGAAGAACCTGTCGCAACTGTGGGATGAGCTCCTGTTTTGGCTGCATGTGCAGGGGTGTTGACTGCTGAAAACATCCTTTTGCTAAGTGAACAGAATGGTTTCCTAAACTGTACCAAAAAAAAATCACTTCCTCAGTGACTCAGCTGTCTCTTGTGAGGTTTTTGTCCTCAGTGGTGACACCCTCAGTCTCCACAGACCTCAGGACAGGAAAGACCTGAATGTAGTTTAAGCTGTGAAAAATCTACTGGGTCTTCATACTTAAAGATGTAACTTCAGTCCTTTTTTGGCTTTGCAATACTTGAGAAGCTCAGAATGAAGAGATCTGGGTTGACATTAGAGAGGAAGGCTGAGTTTTTCCATGTGGCAAGGTAAGACAAAAAGGCATGAGAAGTAAATCTGTTTATATTGCTTAGAGTAATTTGCTGCTCAGGATGAAGGCACTAACAAGTACAAGGGGCTTGAACTGCATTCATTTGTTTGGGATTCATTTGACCTGAAGACTAACACAAAATTCAACCTGAAATTGGTTGATTAAGAAACTGGGATGAATTGAACAAGGAGGAAGATGCATAGCCCTAAGTATAAGGAGACGTTTGTCACTGTGAAGCTTGCCAAGCTTTGGAACAGGTTGCTCAGAGGTTGTACAGTTTCCATTCTTGAAGGTTTAGGAGTAAAGTGTCAACCTCCCAGGCTTGTTACATGATGTTCAGTAAGACAGGGTGTAAACCAACAGTTACTCAACTGCAGAGCTTCTAGGCTTGGTTTCCTCTTTAAAGAGGAACATGACTATCATGATAGATCAAAGGAGCACAATTGCCTTAATCTCTTGACCTGGTGGTGAGAGGTTGGAGAGAGATGTGCTGAGACAGGCTGCTGGTGACAAGGGACTGCTAGCAGCAGTTAGAGCTGGTAGAAGGACAGAGCTTGAGGGGAAAGTTGTGCCTGTTAGTGCATCTTTCTCTGCCTTTTTTGCTGCTTAAAAGCTCTGCATGGATTGGGTTGTGCTACAGCACTGGTCACGTGTAGGAAGACACAGCTTTCTGCTGCTTAAAAGCTCTGCAAGGATTGGGTTGTGCTATAGCACTGGTCACGTGTAGGAAGACACAGTAGCTATGCAGAAATCTTTAACTGCATTCAGCTCCAGGGTTGGAGAATTTTCTCGTGTCTCATGATTTGATTGTCATAGTGTCTGATCAGGTGGAAAAGACTCAGTCAGGAAACTCATTAGCTCCTCCTGCCTGAGGGGTTTGCTTGTTTCCTCCCTGAAAAATAGCAGCAAGTGTGCATAGCTGGATGGGAGCCCTTCACATCCATCCTCCTGGCTGGGGTGGGATTGCTGTGACAGGGGAGGTCAGCACAGTGACTGAACACAGACTGCAAAAGGGAGGATGAAAGGGAAGAACTTGGAGCAGAATTGTTGTATGTGAGGAGAAGGATGCCAGTGGAGTTGCTGGGAATACAAATATAAATAAACTGTAAAACTGGAAGAGAAAGAAAACCTAACTTTTGTTTCTTTAAATGTCAGGGACAAGACAGTGAGGAAGAGTTGAACACTATCCTCTGGGTCTTAAGTGTGCAGGGACTTAGAATTTCCTCCTCAGTAACAAGCAGCTTGTGGTTATCCTCTGTGATCCTGTTCACCTTCACCTTTCACTCCAGTTCTGTGCCTGTGATGAGAAGTGTGCAACACTTTGACCTTCTGCTCTTACAAAGGTTTCCTCTGCTCCCCTTTGTGGTAGGTTTACAGTGGTGTTGCTGCCCATTTAAAAGGGGAAATGCAGATCCAAAGCAGTGAGCAGTGAGCTGCTGAAGCTTCCCAAGCTGAGTGGCAGTGGAGTAGGGATGGAGCATAACTTCAGTTCTGCACCTGATTTTGCTGTGACTGGATGTGCTGCTCTGCCTTCTGAATCAGAACAGTATTCAGTTTGTGCTGCTGTAAGAATCTAATGCTCTGCTAGGAGGGAGCAGAGAGACACTGTTACAATGGACTCAGAATTACTTGTTTCTAGTGCGTGGCCCAGATTTCAATTATGCTTTTTCCATAGTGCTGAGCAGTACCAGACACTTGCACAATTTCCCCTCTGGCAGGGATGCATTTGATGTAGATAGATGTACTGAAGCTTCAGACACAATAAACGTATTTGAGGGTAACAAGCTGAGTAATCTGGTGCTTGGCAGCTGCTCTGTTGTGGGGATTTTTGCTTTACTGTTAGCAGTGCTTGTGACATCTCTAAATGAAAAGAGGAAGGAGGAGACAGACAGTAGCTGAACCACCTTAATATGAAAATAACTCCAACTGCAAATGGTTCTCCTGAGAGAAGGAGTCACACAATAAACGTATTTGAGGGTAACAAGCTGAGTAATCTGGTGCTTGGCAGCTGCTCTGTTGTGGGGATTTTTGCTTTACTGTTAGCAGTGCTTGTGACATCTCTAAATGAAAAGAGGAAGGAGGAGACAGACAGTAGCTGAACCACCTTAATATGAAAATAACTCCAACTGCAAATGGTTCTCCTGAGAGAAGGAGTCGGAGTCTGTTGTGTTAGTCTTCAGGTCAAATGGTTCTCCTGAGAGAAGGAGTCCTGCTGGAGTCTGTGTCTCCTGACAGGTGTAGTGTGTTGTTTTGAGGAGCAGGGATTGAAATACTCATAATCTGCTGTGTGCTTTGCATTTTCAAGCCATCTCTTTCAGAAAGTTCTGCTTTTCAGGTCTATAATACCCAAATCTGTGATTTGAATACAGCAAGAACTCAGGTCCTGTGCTGCTCATGCAGGTATTAGTACTTGGTGTGTTCTAGGTGTTTTCACTCAGCTCTGCTGGGCTCTGTGTTTATGGAGGTGTTGTGATTGCCATATTCTGCCCTCTGAAAGCAGCTCAGCATCTATCCTGGAGAAAACTAGGACTTCTAGCACTTCCAGCAGTTGGGATACCAGGGTTTTACTCCAGCCTATGCTAAGTCTAACCATCCTGCTTCCCTCATTCCTTCAAACACAGTGGACAAGAAAGGCTTTTTAGAAATTTGCTTCTAGGCAGAAGATAGGTAAAATAGAGGCTGACCTGCCATGAGCTGGGAGAGGACAGCACAAGAGGCAGCTGTGAAGTGTCTTTGCTCTGCCCTGCTGTCACTTAGGAGACAGAAGGGGAGTTTTGGTAGGTGACTGCTGAGAACATGGATTTTTCTGAATGCAGCTGCTGCTAGCATGAAACCACAGTGATTCATTAACTGTTTCTAGGGGAATGCAGTGCGTTTTTACCAAAACCTTTGTCCTAAAGGCTTGTGGTGTTGGCCAATCTCGTGGTCATAGCAAAAAAAGTGCTTTTGATACAGGAATGGAAACTCTGGGTAGAGGTAGAAACACCAAGCTGCATTCTTTCCACCCACTGCTCCCCTCCCCATCTCCTGATTATCACACAAAACTCTTGAATGCAGATACTTAAATGAAGATGAGGGATGGGCAATGGGCAGTGGAGGCTGCAAATTAGTAAGTGGAGGAATAAGAAAAGGCAGGGAGTTCTTGTGCAAGAGGGTGACTTATTATGGATCGTGTGAGCTTCTTTAATGCACATAGTTCCTAACATAAACACTTACTATTTAAAATTTATGGTGGCTTAATTGTGGAGGAAATGCCTTTCTAAATGCAGCCTATCAAATGGCTCCAATGCTGGAGGGGAGGAGGGAAAGACATTAGGCAAGCTTGGCCAGGTCTTTCAAGTGCTGTTTGGTTATAAAACTTGGGGGTTTGTATTTGTAATGTGCCAAGGATAGATTGCAACCTTACAGGGATGTGAGGCTTCCTCTGGAGTCAATTGTTTACATGCAAAGTCTTAACAACAGAAGGAAAGATCAGTTGAAGGTGGTTGGACAGGTACAAAGGTGTAAGAAAGGTGAACCTGTAGCCAGGTGACAAAAGGTTGTATGTGACTTTCTTCCTGCTGCTTACGTGACTGACTTCAGATGGCAACTTAGTCCACAAGCAGATGCCAGACATCTCCTGAGCTGTGCATAAAGACATTGGAGTGGTAAAAAGATTGTGCCTTTTGGAGGTGACCTCTGCAGTTGGTGTATCTATGCTAGCCTAGCTTTCTTCTCCTTGGAATTTGCTCTCCTGAGACACTAAGGCTTTTTATCTTAAGGTACAAACTGTGCTGAAGCAACCTGGGATTAGCCTTTCATCCTTGTATCAGTCCTGATTTTAATACAAGTAAACTGCATCTCCAGAAGATGGATTCTTGACACAACCAACGAGGATAGGCATCACCTGTCTGATGGATCTAGCCTGGAAATTCTACCAGGAGCTAAAAAAGTGACTTTGCCTAACATGACCAGGGAGATGAGAACCTGATGTGTGTCAAATATGTCTTGCCTGGTCTGGAAGATGTTTGCTCTGGTGCTGCTGTGCTCCCTAAATGGGTATCTGTGTGCTGAAGCATGCAGAGAAACTGCCATGCTGGTGCAACATGTCATAGCTGGAGTTTTAGAGCCTCCCATGAGCTGCTCATAGTGTCTCAGCTGTAAATAGGTAGTGCTCTAGAAGGGCTGTGCAGATGATGTGCACAGCACTCAAGTGGGAATAGGGCTCTCCATAAGAGCACAGTAATTGCAGCAGTTGACTAGTTTTTCTCCAGGGTCCCTGTGGTGGCTGCATTGCTGTGTCTCTGCTGTCACATCTCCCTGTACCTGCTCACAGGAAGGGAACAGTGTGGATCTTCCTGCTCCTGTAACACTACATACAGGTGCTGTCTCAGCTCAGCCCTAACTGCCAAACCACAACTCTTCTGCTGTTTCCTCCAGAAGAATCTATCTGAGATGTAGATCTATGGCACCAAGCTGAACTTGGCATATCTGATCAGCAGCAGCAGTGTGTCCCCACTACAGCCTGTCTACAGCTTCAGCACTGGAAACAAGGGATGTCTGCAACTTGGGAGCCAGAGGCAAAGGGTTAGGCTGTGAGGTGACCTGGCTGACACCTGAGCATGTGACAATGTGCTTTGTGGTACCAAGCATGATTCAGATGCTACCTGGAACCCAAGTTCATCAAGTCAATCTTCCACCTAACAACTGCCTGTAAATACTTGCTGGAACACAGAGTTTAAAGTTGCTTCTGGAAAATAGCAGTTCACCAGTTGGCTACAAGCAAATACTCTAGACCAGCAGGAAGTTGGAGAGGAGCAAAGGGGAGAGGTGTAAGGAAGGTCAGTGCTGCAGCTGCAGATGTGGGACATGGGAAGGGACTCTGGCTAAATTTCTCAGTGTTTCACTGAGATGCAGAGCTGTCAGTTCAGTGTGGGATGGTAAACTCAGGGCTGCATCCTGCCTGTTGGGGGAAGAGCTTTAGTCACTGATTTTCTGGCCTATTCATCAGCTCCTGCTCACTGTGAATACTTTACCATGGCTTCTCTCGGGCCCCATGGTCAGCTTAGCAACCCTTAGGCCATTGAATGCTGCTCACTCTGCAGTACAGGAGTTTGTGCCTGTGTGGAAGGTTCTCCAGTGTTAGGGATGTGTGTTTAGAGTGAATTTCTGTCATACAACTAGCATGCTGGCAAACCAGAGCAAATGACTTAACTCCTTTTAACATCTGGGTTTTACACTACCAGTAAATGAACTGTTTCTAGTCAGTATCTCATTGTCCTGACTTGGTCTGTAAAGGCCACAGAACATGAGTAAGTGTGGAAAGGAAATGGACATATCAGATGAGGATAAGGAGCAACTGTGCTTCATGCACTCTGAACTCAGCAGTAGTAATTGTTTAACCTACATAGCTTTCTAATGCTGCTGTCCTCAGAATACCCAGGACAAAGAGTCCTCAAGGTAGTTTTGGAAAAGGTACAAAAGCATTGCTTTAGAGTACTAGTCTAAGTAGGTTGACCATAGGAAGCATGATTAACAGTGCCTCATGCCAAGAACATAATGGTTGCAGGCAAATGACTGCAATCTGCCTCTGAGAAGCTATTCTAAACAGTTTTCATTTCTGCCTGGTCTTTAACATGCAGTTGACATTCATAAGGTACCTTATACAGAGCCTAATGACCTTTGAAACATCTACTAAACTTCCTCTGTGAGGAAAACCAGCCTGAGTTCACTTTTTTCTCATTTAAAGAAATACCTTAGTTTATCAGCAGCCAAAATTGCCATTTGTAACTAGCCTTTAATGGGAAAGATCATCTCTGGCAGAAACTTGTGGAACTCTCTTGTGTCTGAGTTGCTTCCATCCTTACAAATACTTTGCAGGGTAACCTCTCTTCTGTTGCTCAGTACTATTTGCTGCTAGATTATGCAGTTAAGAGGAACTGGCTGGGTAGGTGGATGGTGGAAACTTGCTTAAGTTGGTTTCTACCCAGTGGCATGGTTAAGGATGGGTGATGGTTGTTACTTCAGGCTTTAGTTTACTCAGCTGTGCTGCTCTGAGTAACTTCAGTGCTTTACCTCGGAGAGCCAGACACTAGATATAGATGGTGTAAGAGGACATGCTGCTACCTTCTAATATTGCAAAAGTAGCTAGAAAACTTCAGCAGAGATTTCTGAATCATCCCAGGAAGAGGAACCATGGAGAGCTGTGTTCATACAGACAAGCTGCTTCTTAGCAGCTACAAGTCCTAGCAGTGTTGTAGGATGACATGCTCTTGGCTTCCTTGGGCAGAAGCCTTTTCTGGTATGTCTGAGGGTGGGCATGCTTGTGCTAGCTGCCTCATGCACAGAAGAGCAGAGCCCTTGGTGCCTGAGAGAGACTGTTTGCTTAGCAAGGTGGTTGTTAACTTTGCAGTCTAGGCAAGTCAAGCATTGCCAAATACACAGTGACTTGTTCTCCACATCCCTGGCATATTTTGTACACAGTTCCTTGTCAGGGGCCTCTTACTCTGCTGGAGGATTTTGCTGGTTGCTGGGCCATGTGCCACCTTTTTTTAATTCCTTCTTGCCCAACCTCTTGTGATCTCAGTGACTGCAGTTTCACTTTCTGCGGAGGCCATGCAGCTCTGCCAACAGCTAAACCTGCTGAGCCAAACTTCTGCTCTTCAGTAGGTGTGGCTGAGGAAGTTGCCCCTGTGGCAACCTTCTCTGTGTGGAGCAAGACAGCAGTGAGGCTGCTGGCGCTGCCAAAACCAGTGCTATGCAATGAGGGTTGCCTGCCCAGTCCTGAGCTAAGCAAAATTGCAACACTCCGAAACCACCTCTAACCATGTTGTTGGTGCAGTTGTTCCTGTCATCTGTTCTGTAGCTGCTTGATCTCCACTAACACAGCACTAGAAAACTTCTTCAACAGAATAGGTGAGCTTATTTTTTTCCTGAGGTTTGATCAGTGTTTAGTAGGGTGGGAAGGGTGCTGCAGCCAGAGTGTTGAAGTCATTGCATCAGTGTTGGATGGGATGTCTCAGCCTTCCTGGGACAGGTTCTGCAGTAGGCACTGCAAGTAAGTTGCTGTATTTCTGGTGCTAAGAACTAACATCAAGGAAAATTGGGTGTCCTGGTTCTTTGGGGCTGAAGGTTGAATGCTGTTAGAGGCATGTGAGCTCTTCTCTCTTCACCCCAGTTGAGATGTCTTGGAGCATTGCTGATCCAGCTTGGTTATACAAAAAGTCTACATGATCAAGGGACCTGTGCCCCTTTCTCTCTTGGTAGGGTGAGAAATCCCTGATGTTAAACAGCTTCTAAAGAAGGGCAAAGCGCTGTGAAAGGTCTTTGTGGAGAGTTTCTGACATACTAGTTGTGCACATGTCTGAAGGATGTGAAAGGTGATCCCAGGTAAGCTGGTGCTAGCAGGTTAGTCAGCAAACTAGGAGTAGTAGCTCCTTTGTATATTGGCTTTGTGGAATAAACATTCAGCCCAAGAAAATGAATTGAGTTTACTTAATGTTCTTCCAGTAAAATCATGGAAACCTGAGCAAAATTAGTGGGTTTTTTTAGTCTCATTTGTTAATACTGTCTGGGGTCCTTTAGTTCAGCTTCCAAAGCAAGTAAATCATCATGTGCAGAATATATGTATTTTTTGTTCTTCTCCTGAGGTGTGTTCCAGGCTGAAAATCTTTAGGGTAGGGCTTTGTTTCATTGACTATAGAGCACTCTGTGTCTGCTAGCTAGGTGTTTAAAGGTCTGGGCATTTACCTGTAGAAGTACACTCAATAAAATATGGGGGGGAATAAAGTCCCAGTAAACTGACTTGAAGATATAGATTTAAAGTGGATCAGGAATTAAGGAATTTCAGATCCTTCATGTACTCTTGTTATGTCCTGTAGGTGTTGAGCTGCAGAGCAAGGGAGAACCTGTGAGGAGCCATGGGTTCCCTCACTGAAAAGACAAGCTGAACACCAACTCTGCCATGTCCATTATTGTTCTTGCAGAGCTGTGTTCTCCCTATTTAACAGCAGGGCCTTTGGCTTCCATTGAAATGTCTTTGCTGCCTCCTGCCTTGATCTGTTTGCAGCAAGCAGTTGGTTTGAAACCTGGCAAATGCACCTGCTTGCTCAGAGCAGCCAAACCAAAGGGAGGTCTAATTCTCACAGAAAACAGCAGTGAGCACTTTTCTCTGAGACACTTGTGTAATTTTGTTCCAAAGCTTTTAAGCCCAGAAGGTTGACAATAGACCTGAAAATAGCATGGGAGCAGAAGGAGCATCGTGGGGATGAGCTTGTGTTTGCAATGCAGAGCAGAGCTGCAGCAAACCTGAGCTGTTGATAAGACAGATAAAAGCACTTTCAGTGTTGACATTTGTACTTAAACCTGTAACAGTTTAAAGGTTTTGAAGCACCTCATTCCCTAGCATATCTTTTTCATCTAGGACTAGCTGTATCTCCTATCAAGGTGCCTAGGGCATTAGTCCATAAATTGAAGAGCATAAGCTTTTCTGTATCTGTCCTGCTGCGGGGAAAGTGCATTGTTCTGTGCATGAAGAGGCTTTTTCCTTTAAAAGATGGGGACATAATTATGCTGCCTGACCACAGGGCAAGGTGCCTCTCTGCAGTTCTCAACCAGGCTGGTGCCAGGAACAGCAGAGCCAGCTGTAAGCAGTTACTGCCTTGCCCTAATAAGAAACCACATTGCACTTACTGAGCACCACACACCAAGATTTACCTGACTTGCTCTCACTCTAATCGACCCTTTTGTTCCAATTTTTTTCCTTTCTTTCCCTCTTTTTCTTTACTCTGGCCATTGTCTTTCATCTAGTGTTAACAGTCTGCC
>NW_008675273.1:20421-23886 GCF_000695815.1 Acanthisitta chloris
TGCTGCTTGTGTTCAGAAGAGCTGTTTTCTCATCAGGGCTGAGCAGGCAGTGAGGGGTTTCCTGTCCCATGTGTTTCAGAAGTCCCTGTTGTCTTTCACTGGGGTGATTCCCTTTCTGCTGCAGCAGCCTTGAGAGACATATGATGAAGCTTATGTTGGCAAAAGGCAAAAAGTCATCATGAAGGAGGCATTGTTTTGCTAATGAAGAGCACAGTTGTATTCTCTTACTTCTCTTGAGCTTTTTGTGCTTCAAAGCTGTCTGCCCAATGCTCCTGCAGCCTGGCAGCCTGCTTTGTTTTGGTTCTTGCTTCCTGGGCTGTGTTCTCACATGTACTGCCCAGGAAATCTCTGCCTCTCCTCCTCCTGCCAATGTTTTGTTCTTTTATCCTAATCAAAATTCCAACAGCTGAATTTGCCTGTGGACTTCCATGTGTGCTTTAGCCAGTTTGTCCATGTGCCACAGGCCTTGGGCATGCCAGGGGGTTCACCTGGTGCTTTCTGTAGAACACCACATGTTGTGTCTCAGCAGCATGATGAGCTTTATCTCAGTCTGGGCAAACAACTCACACTGAAACTTAATCAAAGCAGTTGCTTCTGGTGAGCATTAATGTGCTTTTCTCAGCTCATGTCTGTTTTGGCTTGTTTTTGGGATCACTTGGATTGAGATATTGCTGTTCCTTAGGCTTACAGAGCAAGGGAACCTGTGCCTTTAGAGGCTGGAAGTGCCATGGAAGTGTGTGAGCCCAAGGGGCAGAACATGTGGGGCAGAACAAAATCATGTGTTGTGGGAGGAGGGTGTACTGGCATCCAGTGTCTGCCATCCCTCAGCTGGTTTGGCTGTTACTTTTCAGCTGTTGACCAGCTGGTTTACATGGTCCAGGATTTGTTTTGATGTTGTGGATGGTATTTATTTAACTTGCAGCATGTCTTGGTTATCTTAGCAGCTGATAACATGGTTGGACCTTATTTAAATGGCATCTTCTGTCTGTCAGTGCCAAACATCTGAGGTCCCTGAGTAGTTTGAAATAGCTGTGCTGCAGCCTGTGCATTGGGATGTGACTTCTGAAGAACCTCAGGCGTTTTCCTCTCCATCCTTGTAAAACAGAAGGGAAGGAAAGGAATCATAGAATTTTAGGGGTTGGACTGGACCTTAGAGATGATCCAGCCCCAACCCCCTGCCCTGGGCAGGGACACCTCCCACCAGAGCAGGTTGCTCAAGGCTTTAGCCAACCTGGAATGAACACTGCCAGGGTTGGGACTTCTACTACCTCCCTGGGGAAAAAAAAGTAGTTTTGTCTCTTTTTACCTAAGAACTATGAGATTTAGCTCATTGTCCCAGTGGCATCCCTCAGACTAATAGTAAAAACCTGTATGGTGAATTGATCCCTAACCCAGAACATACATGAGCTTTCCCTGTCATCTTCTAGCTGAAGCTTTGCTGCTGATGTCCAGTAATCTTATTTTTAAACCACATCTGATTCATGCTGTATTTTCTATGCCAGATGAGGTCCTTGGTTGTGAGTAAGTGTTGTGACTGTAGCTGGCAGGAGTGCTGCATGATTGCCTCACTTCAGGAAATGTTAAAATAACACTTTTTTTCTTAGAAAGCTCATTTGCTCCCCTCCCACTTCTAATTCTCCTAATAGCTGCCCCCAGTTTGGCAGCTGTCTTAGAGGGTTGTTTGTGTTGCTGAGTGAGAGCAGAGACACTTCAGTGGATGCAGTGCTGGAGGAGAGGTACACAGAGTGAGCTAGTATCTCTAGCCAAGCTGGCTTAAACGTTTTAGAGGTTTCTCTGAAATCTGGAAGGAAAACTGCTAAACTGTGAGAAGAATCTTGCTCCTCCCCCTGGACTCTGTGACTGAAGCTGGGGATTTTTTCCTCTTGGAGAAGAGAAGCTGCCCCAGCTGAAGCTGAGACAAACCATACAGCAGGTTGTTCTGCTCCTTGTCTACAGTAATTCAGACTTTTGAGTACCAATAGCTGTTGGAATGGGTGTCCACCAAGGCTGGACCCTGTAGGTTTTGTCTGCTGTTTTAGAATTGCAAAGGGGCCTCCAAGGTACCTAGCAAAGCTTTAGACTCAGAATCATCAGGGTTAGAAGAGACCTTTAAGATCATCAAGTCCAACAAGAGACCTTTAAGATCATCAGGTCTTTAGTGGAGTTGAAGATAATTATCTCCTCAAACCTCTATCAGTGTCTGATAGCTGCTTTGCCAGCTGACCCGTGGAACCCTTCCTTGCTGGTGGAAAGGAAGGACAAGTTGTTGGGATAAACAGATGAATCCTGTGCTCTGTAAATGTGGCATAGGAAGCTGTAGGTGCTAATGTTTAACTTATCTCTTGTTTTCTTTTCCATCCATTAGGCAATACTGACTGGTGTGCATCTTGACACAGTCTCCTAGCAACCTTTCCTGCAGGGCTGAATGACAGCAGAAGCTGCCAGGTAAACCCATGAGCCTATAAAGAGGCGAAATCCGAACACACACGATGGGTCAGAAGGTCACAGGTGGGATAAAGACTGTGGATATGAGGGACCCTGTCTACAGACCATTGAAACAGGAGCTCCAAGGACTGGACTACAGCAAACCCACACGGTTGGACTTGCTGCTGGACATGCCTCCGGTGTCGTACGAAGTCCAGTTGCTGCATTCCTGGAACAACGACGACCGCTCGCTCAACGTGTTTGTGAAGGAGGATGACAAACTCATATTTCACCGGCATCCGGTGGCTCAGAGCACAGATGCCATCAGGGGCAAGGTGGGCTACACCCGGGGGCTGCACGTGTGGCAGATCACCTGGGCCATGCGGCAGCGCGGGACGCACGCCGTGGTCGGCGTGGCCACGGCCGAGGCTCCTCTGCATTCCGTGGGCTACACCACCCTGGTGGGCAACAACCACGAGTCCTGGGGCTGGGACCTCGGGCGCAACAGACTCTACCACGACGGCAAGAACCAGCCCAGTAAAACCTACCCTGCCTTCTTAGAACCAGACGAGACTTTCATTGTGCCAGACTCTTTCCTGGTGGTTCTGGACATGGATGATGGGACGCTGAGCTTCATTGTGGATGGGCAGTACATGGGTGTTGCCTTTCGAGGACTCAAAGGGAAAAAGTTATACCCGGTAGTAAGCGCAGTGTGGGGACACTGTGAAATAAGGATGTGCTACTTGAATGGACTTGACCGTGAGTATAACTTCCTGTGTTTGTTCCAGCAGCTCAGATCCATGTGCTGATTGAGTGTGGGCTCACTGGGCCATGCTGGGGAGGGGTTTCTTCTTTCTGGAGTGGTAAGGATTTCAGGTCAGCAGAAGGATTGTTGGATACAGCTCTGGCTAACACAAAAGGTTTGGCTGTACACCTGTACTCTTACCAAGGCACTGTGGGAGCAAACTGGGCTTGGGGAGAGAATGTGTTGGGAGAAGGTGGTGCCAGTTGTCCAACTAGAGATGCCAAATCTTCCTATAT
>NW_008675273.1:23923-38573 GCF_000695815.1 Acanthisitta chloris
TAATCCTGGTGTCTCTTTGCTGAAAGTCTGAGACATTCCCCATCCTTAAATAGGTAATGAAAGGACTTAAAAAATCCCTTGCAGGAAAGAATGGGAAAATCTGCCCCTAAGAAAATGGGAATATCTCATCTTTCATGAGAGTAGCTCAGTTCTGATTCTTTCAGAGCAGGGTGTGCTCGTTTCTAGCAAGGGGCTGGATATTGTAGTCAGCCCAACTTGCATGCCAGGCCTTTTACTAACAGGCACATCAATCTCTAGCTAAGCTTAGTAATAAATTTGGCTGTCCAAATGTGCTAAAGTCTGTTATCTCTCATAGTCAGAAGTTCCCATGGGGCCAGACTGTGACTCAGTCCTCTGGGTAGGGTGGAGGAGAGAGGTGAAGGAAATGGATTAAAATCTGGATTTATGTTGTTAGTGAAATAAATCTGGCAGTATTGATATGAAAAGGGTAGTGTTCCCCCTGCATTCCAGAACAGTGTCTGCCCAAAGGCTGGAGCATATTGAACTCTGTAATTGGTGCTTAGAAGGTGTTCCTAGTGCTGGGCAAGCAATGGTAAACCCCAGCACTGGTGACATGAGGTACAACAAAGCTGCCACTGGGCACCAGGAAAACTGAGCTGTCAGAACAACCAGGGAAACCTTGCAAAGGGATAGGGGCAAAATCTACAAGTGCTTTGAGAAACACATTTCAGCTCAACAAGACCAAACGGAGCTCTTGGCAGAGTGTTTTCTCACCAAAAACAAGAAGCTGAGCTCCTCCTGCCACAACACTTAGAAAATGGCAGCAGCTCCAGGAACCAGGTTTTTCTGAAGGGTCAAAGCCAAAACCTGCAGCTCCCCTCAAAGCCAGCAAGTCTGTGGAATTGCTGGCACAGACCTGCACTTAGCAAGGAAATGGCCACCTCCAGCATTGGATGTGGCTGTGATGTGCTCTCAGCACAGGAGTGAATTGTGGGCACCAGGCCAGGAATGACGGGATGCTATTTTGGCACGGATAGAAAGAAGGTGTCTGGCTCTAACCACTTCTGAGCATTCAATGGCAACACTGTCCAGTGATTGTAGTGCCTGTGAATGGAAGGAGGTCAGATATGTGTGTGCTTTCTCTTTTGGTCTCCTGTCAGACTTGGGTTATGGGTGCAAACGAGATGAGGACAAACTTCTTGCTCTTCATCTCTGTCAAATATCTTCTCCTTTTAAGGCTGTTAAACTGAAATGTGTTTGTTATGTTAATGTCTGTAGGCTTTGAAGGTCAGGGCCCCTTGTCCCCTGGGATGTTGGCTAGACAATGCCTCTGTCCCAGCTATCTCCATGCAGAGCAGGCGGAATTGGGACAGACTGAATACAGTGTGTTTGTGCCCCAGTGGTTTAAGAATAAGCTACATTGGGAAGTGCCAAAGGAGTGCTGCCAGCAATAGGCCTCTCTGGCAGTGGCACAGCCAGAGCAAGAGGTGCAGTCTGGCTGCAGGGACCTGTTCCTATGGAAGAGGCAGGATGGATCCTGAAGTAGGTCATGAGCAAACAAAACCAGGGCTGAGTGCAGCTATCTGTGTCTTCCTTGTGACACAGAACATGTATGATAAAAGGTTGGGCTTGGGAAGCAGCAGCATTTTCCTGACACATCCATGGGCTCAGCTGTCAGTGCAGAAGAGGTATGTGAATAGATGTGTGATTCCTCAGGAATAACTAATGCTCGAAGCACTGGGAGCACTTTGCAGATAAGTTAGAAAAGAACATTCCACTGCAGCTTTCCCTGGAGCAGGTACTAGCTCATGATCCATAGTAGGAAAGGAGAGGGAGGAAATAAGGCATGAGTTCAGTTCTGAGGAGACAGACCAGTTCAAACCTGTGTTTCCTGACTTTGTTACCAAGTCCCTCCTCAGCTAACAAACTCTCCTTCTCACAGATTATTTGCCAAAAGTTAAATGAGAAATACTTTCTCCCCTTGTCATTGGGAGTGTTTTCTGTGTGGAGCAGTGTGACTGCTAACTTTTTCCAACATAGAATCAGGAGTGACCTGATCAGAGGCTATTGACAACACTGTTCTGTTTGAGATTTTCAACATTAGCTGTTACCTTTGAACCTGGAAGGAAGGAAATTTTATCCATCTTTATTCATGGAATGAATTCTTGTTAAAATAAATGCAGCAACATGACCATGCTCAGAGGGTTTAAAAAAAATGCAGCAACATGACCATGCTCAGAGACATTAAGCTTTCTCTGTCTCTCATCTGTTAAAGTTGTATGAACAGTCAGATTAATTTGGCATAAAGCAGTAGAAGCTAGAGCTGTTGGCATCTATCAAAGTTCCTGAAAACTGCAGCTGCTCAGCCAAGCTCATTCCATGCTTGTGGATGCTTTTAGGTGTCTGTGTTCAGCCCAAGATGTCTGTAAAGGAAATGGTGCATGCAGAGCCCTCAGGCTATTAGGAGGATGTCCAGTTATCTGCTTTGGGATGTCTTTGTGTTAGCTCTCTCCCTGGGGGAGGAGAAACCCCTAAGGCTTGAGCAGCTTTCTGTGCAAAGGTGAGCTTTGACAGACTTAGCAAGAGAAGCTGTGAGTAACTAAATGTGGTTCTTCCTTCTGTCCAGCTGTGATGTGTTAGCTCTGGTTTTGACCTTAGTCCCCTGCATGTTGTGAATGACTCCTCAACAGCAAAGGGCCCCAGATGCCATTCCTGAAAAACTAGTATTATCTTGTTCAGGGTTTTAAGTACAGGATGCAAAAAAAGATAGCCAAAGGCTTCTATCTTTCCCAGGTTTGTGACACAGAGGGAATCCTCTAGTGGAAAATGTCACAATGCAAGTGGTGACATGAAGCTTTGACAGATGGCTTTGTTTTTCATGGGAACTATGTAGTATAAATGAAGGGGTTGACAGCTGTTATCCCACTACATGAGATAAATCATGGGTACCCACACCACATGATGCTCTCAGAGTGCTGCAGTCTTCCTTCAGTGACTCTTACAAAAGGTTTTGGATATTGCAGTAAGAGGCACAGGCTAGAAGTTGTGTTCTGACTTGAATGAATGGTGTTGGAGAGGAGGAACTTCCATCTGGGGATTCTAGGATTTATTTTTTTTGATTCACACACATGTATGGCTTAATAACCTAGAGAAACATCATGCCCTGCCTGTGTTTTGAATGAGCTGAAGTTGCTGATGTGTGAATACTGAATGGCTTAGGTCCTGCAGACATGTCAGGTGTTCATTTTTCTTGCTCAGTCTGTTTTAGAAGTGGCAGATTGAATGTGTGACTCGTTGGTCGGGATGTTAATGTCTTGGGTCTCTTTTTCCCAGCTGAACCACTGCCTTTGATGGACTTGTGTCGGCGAGCTGTGAGGCTTGCTCTGGGCAAGGAAAGACTGACTGAGATCCCTACACTGCCACTGCCAGCCTCCCTCAAGAGTTACCTGCTCTACCAATGACCTTTGTGTTCAAGGACAGAGCTGGAACCAAGGCAACATATCGGAGCTGACCCACCAAGCCATGGGTTCTCCACCCTCGTGTCATCGCTACTGTTGGAACTCCTTGGCCAAAGTATTCCTGCCACTGCTTAAGCCTCCATGTGCCCTTATTGGCAAGCTCTCCAGTAATCCTTGTTTCACAGCTGTTTTGTTCTCTGGAAGTCACTTCCCCAGCACACAACAAAAGGAACACTTAGAGGAGCTCTGTGCTTCCCTGGATCTCCTGAGGAAAGGCTCTACTGCATCCTTTGGGTTGGAGGGCCTAGGAGGGAATTTTTTCTGTACCAGCTAAAGGGAAGAACATCATTTGGGGAAAGGGAAGGCATTAGGAGTGGAAATGTTCAGACCTGCTCCTAAGAATGGAAATGCAGAGGGTGGCCAGCAGAGTTGGGAAGAGTCTGGAATACCAAGAAGAATTAATTGCTGAGTTCTTAAACCAAAAAAAAAATAATTGAAAGTACAACCCCAAGCCCTAAAACACCAAACCCAAGAACCCTTCACCAAGACACTTGTTACTTTGGAGAAAGTGGTTATGTTGCTGATGTCTGTGTCTCTGCTGGGACTTGTCACCATGTTCTGATGCTATTCCATAGATTGTGGATGCTGCTTTCTGGTTTATCCCCATTGCTTTCTCCTGCTCCATTCTCTGCTCTGCCTCTTGGTGGGTTTGACTCAGCTGATTGAGCAGTCACACTGTGTCTTCACCTGCCTGTGTCCTGACTTAAACCTGCAGGTTTTAATCTGGGATTCCTTGCTGATGTGGGGACAGGGAAGGAAGGGACACACTTCTGCAACAGGGTGAGAGTGGCTGTATGAGCTGAGCTTTGTTACACAGCTATGTGCCCCATCACCTTAGGTTTGCTCTCTATAACCTGTTCCATCTTAAGGCGGTAGAGAAACATGCTAATGTTCTTCTCAAATGGCTCTGCCAGGGCATTCTCTTCTTGGATAAGCTGCTTAAATTCATCTAAACCAGGCTTTGTTCTGTCCTAGACCTTTGGTGTAATCTCCATTTATCTATGCAGCAAGAATAGTTCTCTTCTCTCTTGAGGGTGGGAAGTTGTCCCAGAGAAGGTGGTAGCAGTGTGGCTGCAGAAATACCATCAGCAGATGAGAACTCCAGGAGGTGATTGCTGCAGAATGTAGTTTGTGAGACCTGAACAGAGGCTAGTGGGGTGATCTTCAGGCACAGCAAGAAGAACCTGAACCTCTCCAGAGCTGAGGGGCAGGAGAGAGCTGCAATAAACAGGGGGTGGGAAGTTGTCCCAGAGAAGGTGGTAGCAGTGTGGCTGCAGAAATACCATCAGCAGATGAGAACTCCAGGAGGTGATTGCTGCAGAATGTAGTTTGTGAGACCTGAACAGAGGCTAGTGGGGTGATCTTCAGGCACAGCAAGAAGAACCTGAACCTCTCCAGAGCTGAGGGGCAGGAGAGAGCTGCAATAAACAGGACAAGCAATTCAGGCAAAATCAGCACATCCCAAATAGATCTCACCTCAGTAGCCAAGTAAAGAGGATGACACTCCTTTACTAGCAGGAGCTGCTCTCTTGACCTCTCCACAGGTTACTATGCTGCCTTTCTGGGGTTATTTTGCACATTTCTTTGTCTTGAAAAATGTTTGTGTGGTTGGTTTTTTTGGTTTTTTTGTTTTTTTTTTTTTTGCTCTTGAGTTATCTCTTCAGTTCTGTGTTAGGTACAAATGAGTTTAGTTGTTGAAAATGTTAATATATATATTTGTGGTGTATGTATAAGAACATGTTTTAAACAGCTGCTGTAGGGTACCTTTTTTAAAATAAACTACTTGCATAGTCTATTTTTTAAAGCACAGAATTGGTGCCAAGACTGGGTGGGGTGTGATGTGCCCCTTTTTTATTCTAATATTATGATTTTTTTTTTTGTAATGTAGGGGTTTGTACTAGTTTCTGTTGCAGGGTGGGACACAAGAAAATTCAGTGTGTGGAGCCCTATTTGGTTGCCTTCAACTTGAACCAGTGTCTTCCAGAACTCCAGGGAAGTAGCTGTGTTCTCCCTACTTCTAATGCTCTTTGTGCTCCCTCATTTCCATCTCTTCTCACTTCACCAGGACATTACTTTGTACAGTTTTAAATTCTGACTTTCTATTTTATGACTGTAGATAATACTCAGTAACCTAATAAACTTTATTAAATATTACTTGGTGATGGGTTTTATTTGCATGAAGTGATCAGATTTTTTGTTTGGTTTCTACATGAGCTTATGCCCAAGAAGCCCAAACAGGCCAAGCAAGGGCTGTTGTGGCCTTATCTCTGCTTGGAAGAATAACCACTTAAAGCTGCTATCTGAAAAGTGTCAGGGCAGCTATTGATACAGGATGGTGAGATGTGGTAACCTGAGTTTTAGTGCAGCTGCCACTGGGGCCTAAAAGATGGAGTTGAATAAATCTGTGATGAGACAGCAACCTTGGTCTCATGATTTAACTTGGTTTAGAGCTGATTTATTACACTATATTCCTTTTTTTCCTGTTCAGTAGAAAATATTTTCAATAGAGCTCTGGTTATCGTGCCAAACTTCATGCATTGTGCAGGTTTGAAAGTTTCACTCCTAGACTACAGCAAATGACTTTTTTTTTTTCTTACAGAAAAGAAGCTCAGAAAAAAGAAATCACTGCTTACTTTGTGGATACCTCATTGTCCTTTTTCAGTAGGGAGATGGTAGATAGAAGAAAGCAGGGCTAGCCAGAAGAGCAGCACAGTTAGTCACAGAAGGTGCTGTGGAAGGGTAAGCTGAGTGTTGGGAGAATCATTCTTGTGATTGATTTCAGTGTGTACTGGGAAACTTCCTCAAGTCATGAACTTGATTTAGCTCAAGTCCCTTGGTATTGGCTTTCAGTCATTGCCTACCCACTGCAATCAGTTGCTGTGCTTTATTTTTGAGATCTCTTTGCACAAGACACTTCATTTCTGGGCTGTGAGATGTGGATTCTATTGTTTGTGGTATGTAACCTGTTTGCTTGATGGTTGTACCTTCAGTCTCCTCCATCTCCATACTGTGCAATATAGAGATGTCTCAAACTGTTCAGCAGTGAGGTTAAGCCTTTCCAAAGTGACTGGAGGTGAGATGACATGGTGCCCTTGGCTTTGATGATGAAGGCTTTAAGTCCCTTTCCTGTCCATGCATTCTTGTCTTCCCTGCAGCTACCAACTTGTGTGGAAACCAAATCCACTCAGTTCACACACACTGTAACATGTGATGTTCAGCTAAAGCTTATGAACTGCCTAATAAGGGTACTGGGGGATGAGAGCTCAAAAATAGAAGGGCAAGTGTTTTCTTGTCTCTTGTTTCCAGTTAGGACAAGGATTTTTTTTTTTTGAGTTTGGATGTCTTAATCCTGTGATTTTCTATTTTTTTTCCCCCAACTGTTTGTAGATCCTAAACCTAAATCTCCAGCATATTTAATGGTTTGCTGAAGGTAGTGCAGGACTTGAATAAAACACTTAGCTTGCAGTGTGAGGCTGCCCCTGTGTCACTGGAATGTGACTGGAGGGGCTCTGGGAGGGTGCAGAAGGTGGGGCGGGTGCAGAAAGCTGAGAAATTAGTTCATGCTCAGCTCCAGACACCCAAACAGCCTTGTGTTCCAGCTGCATGGAATATTTGAAACAAATGACCTGCTCAGGGCTGGGAGTCTGCAGTGTTTATGTACAGTGCCATGGCAACGGGGGAGGAAGTCATGAGATGAGGATTGGACCTGATGGAATCAACAAATGATATCACAGATTAGCAAGGCCTAATAAATCAGTGGCTCTCTGCTCCCCTGTTACTGCCCTGGTCCAAGCACTGGCATTGTGGCAGGCACATCTCTGCCTTTTGGAGCAGCAGGAAAAGCTGCAAGTCCTACTTGTATCAGGATTGCCTTGAAAACCAGCCCTGTTACCCTGGCCAGCATCTCATCCTCCTCCTGCTGCTGCTGACTCACCATGTTTACGCACATGGAACTCTTCCTACGTTTCATAGGAGGCTTCTGGCCTTGACACTTTGCCTGCTGTTGCCTTGCCTGGGCTGGAGCAGTGCTGTGACAATTCTGCACAGAACCTTGGCATCCTGATGCTCTAGACAAGCAGTGGAGTAGCTTTTCTTTGTTTCTGGAAGTTGAGGCTTTGCTGAAAGTAATTTGAGTCTAGAGGGCGAGAGGGGAAGTGTTCAGTGGAGGAGTTTGGTGGCTGATAAGGAAGTATGTCATGCTACTTGAGCTGTCTTATCATCCCTTTCTCAAGGGAAGCCTGTCCTGGGTGGCATGTCTGTGCCAGCCAACACACCTACTGTGGATCTTCAACACAGCTCTATGTCAGGACAGAAAAACTTGGGGGGGAGGGAAGACAGTTGCCAATTCTCTCCTTTATCTGCAGAATTGAGGATTTATTCCTGAGCTCCAACAACTTCCCTGCTGCAGCACAGCTGCCAGTCTGTACCTGTCAAATCCTGAGCCAGTACCAAAGCAATTTTCCCTTTCCCTGTGCTCAAGATGTGCAAACTTGCAAGGATATGCGTCATACTTCTCAGAACTGACTTTGGCAGTCACACCTTGCCTCGTGCAGAAGGTAAGACAATTATGAAAAGCATTTCCTAGCATGCTGCCCCTCTCCTCTCCCACATGCTTCCCATGCAGAGCTAATGCTGTTGATCTTATGCCAAACGCTAAGTTGCGTTTGACCGGAGAAGGAAACACATCGTGATTTATTTAGTAAAGTTGATTAAAATTAAAACCCTAACCCAAAGCACAGCCTTTCTTGGCTTACAAAACAGCACTGAAGGGAACAAAACTCATTCAGTGCTTACACAAAACACACTGGAGCACTGATCCTGCCTCTGCACATGTTTTGATTCGAAACTATTGCAGGCTTGTCTGCCCTTCAGACAGAAAACTATTTGAAGCAGCTGCCAGATGTTTTGTCTGCCTTGTGTTTTACAGTTTGCTTACTGCTTAGCAATGCTCTTCCCGTTGGGTGCTCAAGCTGCCCTTGTGCATTCTGTTCCTGTGGCATCTCCGTGCTGCTCTCCCACCCCTTCGGCCTGGACGCTCGCACGTAGCGTGGGGGAGATACAAGTCTGAGTATTTTACTCCAAGGCTCAGTATCACACGTCTGCACAATCTGCTGGCCTCATCTGAGACCTTTTCTGGGACTAGCACAGACCAGCCACATTCCTCTGCTCACATGTTGCCACAGTGTATAAAAGTTAAGGTGATTTACAGTCTCTTATAAAAAGCACTTATGGCCTGAATTTAGATCTTGCTAAACAGCCTTACCCTGAACACCCACAGTTCAGGGCTTGGACAGCCTCTTTGACTGGCTGTAAGTTGGCTGAGTTATAAATCTTTTTCCCCTCATAAGATGAGCAATAAATTCTCAAGTACAATGAAGTGGGGCAAAGACCTTTGTGTTTTTGCAGAACTGTGGCAAATTTGCCTCAATCAAAAGACAGAGCTGCTGAACAGGGATACCTCGAGATTTCCCCTGTGTTTGCCTGGTCTTCACATGTTATTTGTGGACAATACACATTATTTGTGTAAAATCTCTCAGCTGGGAGCAGTCCCATATGCCAACATGCTTAGAAGCACATGCCCTTGGCTTTGTGTGCTTCTGCACCTCTTATGCTCCTACATCTTAGGGCAGAGTCTTTATTAAATCTGTGCTTCTGCACCACTTATGCTCCTACAAAACCACAAACAGGACATCTTAGGGCAGAGTCTTTATTAAATAGGTTTAACCTGCAATTTTTTACTTTGTTTAGACTTGCAGCTTTAATGATCAGAGGATTTGATCCACCCTTTTTGGCCACCTAACATTGCATTTGCCTCTCCTGTGTATGACTCTTCTGCAGTCAACATCTCCTGGCCCAGGGAAGCTTTGCTGTGCAATGGGATTGGGTGGGACACAGCCCAAGAAGTAGGTGCTACTTCTGGATAAGCTTCTAGATAGCTCCTTGTTTGTCCTGAGGAGTGCTGTAAATGCCTGTTCTTACCAGAGTCTGTCATTGTTCCCTCTCATAACCTCTTGTTAAGCCATTAACTATTATTTAAAAGTGGCTAACAAAATTTTACTGTCTAAAACCTGCATAAGCAAACACTCTCCAAGTTATTATTATACATGGGCAGGCAAGAAACACCTGCCTGAAATGGTATCTGGTAGGACACAGGTGTTGATATCTTTATTTTCCTTTTAGGAAAAAAATCACTGAGGGTTTCCCCTAATGGAATTGGTCTGAACTCTTTGTTCCCTCACTTCTCCCAGAGCAGAACCTTTGGGAGTGCAGAGCTTTTTTTGAGGGCTGCAGGTAAAGTGCCATTTACTGAACCAGTAACTCAATTTCCTGCAGCAGGCTGGATGTTTTCTTTGGAAGAGGATCATCTAATATTGATAAGGTCTGTTCCTACTTAATTTGAGGTCCAACAGAGAGGCTTGAGGAGTACCAGCTGTTACTCCTAAATATGATCTGTATTTTTCAAGCTGTCTAGACACCTAGGTGGGTTGCACACATTACCAGCAAAGCTAGTTAATCATGTCAAACTTTTTTCTTTCTCTAAAGGTTTGTTTTGTTTAATGAGCTATATGGAAACCCAGGGGAAGACAGTGAATCAAGCAGACAAGTGAGGAAATTTGATCACTAAGGTTGACATTTGGACATTTTTCATTCTGACCTGGTATAGACAATGCACAGATTTCAAGATTTCAGAAGTTATTGGCTATGGTGTTTGATAACAGCACTGACACAGTAAACCCTTGGAACATGGAGCTGTGTGGATGTTTCACATGTGCTCTCTGTGAAATGCTGGTAAGTGAAAACTGTGATGCACAATAGGAAGTTACAGGAATGAAAATTAGATGTACAGAATGCCAGAAATGAAGTTTGCAATTGATTTTGTAAAGGAAAATCTAGAAGAATGAGCACTCAGATTCCTCATGGTGCATCCTGCTTGGATAAATGTTTTCAATTAATGTTCACAGAGATGCCAGCTACCTACTCCGACATCAAGTGCTGTGTGATAAGAGCCTTTTTATTAGAAAGGAAACAAGGTGATTCTTCACATGCAATCTGACACTTTTATTTGCATTTCAAAAAATAGTCAGAAAAATGCCTGGAGAAATTGCCTGGAGAAGAGAAGGTTGCATGGAGACCTCATAGCAAACTTCCAGGATCTGAAGGGACTACAGGGAGGCTGGAGAAGGGACTGAAGTTAGGAACTGGAATGACAGGACAAGGAGTAATGGGAGGAAATTGAAAGAGGAAATTTAGATTAGATATCAGGAAAAGGTTTTTCCCTGTGAGGGTGGTGAGACACTGGCACAGGTTGCCCAGGGAGGCTGTGGCTGCCCCAACCCTGGCAATGTTCATTCCAGGTTGGATCAAGCCTTGAGCAACCTGCTCTGGTGGGAGGTGTCCCTGCCCAGGGCAGGGAGGTGGGACTGGATGTTCTCTAAGGTCCATTTGAACCATTTAACATACTATGAGTCTATGAAATGCAAATAAACCTGGAGTAAAGAAGGGCAAGAGACATTTCTGGGCAGGAACCTTCTCTGAGGAGCTTCATCCTGGAGTTCAGAAACCCTTGAGGTGACCTTGCAGATATCCACAGGCATGTGATGCCTTGGAGGATGCCTAACATTTACAGTAAGAGGCTTGTAGCAAATATGCTTTAGGTCTTGTGTTTGTCTTTGCTAACTACATTTCAAACTTCACAGTCAATGCTGACTGTACCTTCACTGGGAAAGACTTTTCCTCTTCCAGGTTGCCTGGCACCAGCACCCATCACAAGAACTTTTCAGTAAGCTCAAGGTGGGTATGTTTCTCTACAAACAGCATATGCAAATAACATTATGATTATATAGGTGGGATGTTTGCAACCTAAACAATCCCAAGGCAAGTTATGATTCATCCCCCAGTAAGTTTAACTTGGAGCTTAGAGGGATTGAGCAGCAGCATTAAAGAACACCACCAGATGGGTGTGAAACAGTGTTTTCAGGAAGGGATGTACACTGGAAGGGCAGATCCAAGTTTGGAAGAAGCCAGGGTGCAAAGAGATTGTTGGTTAGGGAGAGCCTTTGACATGGGAAGCTCTTACCAGATGCATTTGGCAAAGGTTCACAATCATAATTGGGAAGACAAAGAGGGGGAAAAGATTTAGCTTAGGAACAGTTTGAGTGTTCAAATCTTGGAGTGAGCTGTTTGGCTGTTTGATAAAGGTCTGTTGGTGCAAGGTGACATCTGAAGCTGAACCTGCAACTCACTGCCATCCCTATTGGTGCAAAGTGACATCTGAGGCTGAACCTGCAACTCACTGCCATCCCCAGACCAGCAGGCTGAGTCCCTGAGCAGCAGTTAGGGAGATTTGGTGGTTTTCCCAGTGGTCAGCCACTCCACATGGTGCTAGAAAGAGTGAGAGGAGCAGCGTGCTGCAGACTGCACTCAGTTCCTAAATTCTCCCAGATATCTTTGTTGCCAAATTCTCTTGGAGGCAGATTGTGTAATCAAACCGAGTTGCATGTAAAAACACACTTGTGTACGTCCAGGCTTGCAGGGTATTGCCAAAGTGGACAGACTGTCCTGCCTGTGCCTGCCAGAAAAGTTGTGTTTTGTCCAGCGGAAAAGAAAACATCCTTTTCTCTTTGCACTTTGGAATTTGTCTGTTCAGACTCTGAGCTCATTAACAGAGTCTCCATACTGGGATAAAGTTTGACCATCTTCAGTCAGGACTGTGGTCCATTAAATTGAGTCTTGCAACAGTAGCCAAAACTCAGGTATTTGCACCCAAAGTGGCCTCTTGGGAGTGTGGCAGATCCTCAAAGGTTGCAGAGAGGAAGTTGGTAACTACTTTGTAACACACAGTCTTTGGAGTTAGTTGTTCTTTGTACTAAAACAGAGAGGAAGCTGATAACTATTTTGTAACACACAGTGTTTGGAGTTAGTTGTTCTTTGTACTAAAAAAGACAGTATCTGCCTCTAATCAAAGCACACAAGGAGGGAATAAATCATATCTAACGTGTTTAATAGCTGAGTTTTAGAACACAGGCAATTTGCACTAGGCTGTATATGAACTCTAGCAGAGCTGGAAATTAGGCATGTGCTCTAGGTATGGCACCAACATGCATCCTTCTTTCCAGGCTGTCCCAGAGAGCTGGGAAGGCTGATTTTTTTAAGAGGAGCAGCTGACTAGTGTGACATTTTTTGCTGTGTCTTGTTTTAAACCCTAGTCCTAAGGTAGCATTGACCTTTTATTTCCCTCTTTGGTGGGATTAAAATGGCAGATTTCCTTGGACTGTGAGTTAAAATGAGACTAGCAATTGTTAATTGGTAGCTTCATTAAATACATCCCATGCTCTGCACTCATGTTTGGGGCTGCCAGAATGGCTACATGAGAAAAATCCACACTGGACACTAGCAAAGTAAAACAGAAAGTCTTAGCACTCTTGAGGATCAACTCAGGTTGCTTCTCCCTTTGTAGATCTCAGAGTCCAAATACTTTCAAACCAATCAGAGCAAGTGCTGATCACTCTTAGCCCAGCTCCTGTCCCTGCCAAGGCAGCACAAAGACAGTCTCTGCCACCCTGACATCTCTGTGTTCTGCTGATTGCACTGTCCCTCTGTGGTTTGAGCAATGCAGCACTTCACTAGCCAAGGTCTAATGCTTTACTTAATCTGAAATTTCTGCTTCAACAAGCAGCCAGTGCCCCCTTATAAAAGGGCAAAGTCTCATACCTAAGTGTAGCTTGGCAGTTTGGCAGCTGCTGTGTAAAATTATAGGGTGACTCCATCAGACTCTTCACACTGCCCTGGGTGATGGTGCACTGCTCTCTCAAGGGGAGGGAGGGAGCAGATGGAGCCCAGGAGTTTGTTTTGCTCTTTTTTTCTGCTTAGCTCCATATCTGGAAACCTTCTAAAGTGTGTCAAATAGCACTGAAAGATGAGTGCAGTGTGAAGGGCAAACAGGTGGTCTGCACACAGCCAGGCTGAGTGCACTGGGTACTGACCTGGCAGAACCTTGGTGGCAGCAAAAGGGGCAGACCAAGGGCTCTTGCTTTCCCTGCTTTTCATTTTTGCTGCAGGGAGAAGCAAAAAGATTGTCAGATGTCAATGTCAACATGACATTTTGCTGCATCTCTGACACTGAGTCTCTCTGCATGTCCATGTTCCAAGGACATTCTTGGAAGGGTAAGAGCTGCCCCTCTCCAGTCACACTTTTCAGTCAGGTGACCAGTTTGTTTGGGAACTTCTTTGCTGTGGGTCGTGGATGAGGATATGTTTAAAGCCATCAAACAAAGGTGGGAGGAGAGGAAGCAAAAGGAAGCACTCTGCTGAGGCCAAATTGTTTCGGGGGGTTGCTGGGAGGGGGAAGTTGTTTTGTTTTGTTTTCTGAGAAAACATCCCTGCAGCCAAGACAAACAAAGATGCCTCCTCTAGGTCTTGTTACCTTTGGTCTCCTTGGGCCCCATGTCAATTCCCAGATTATTTTTATGAACTGTTTAATCCAGGGCTTTTATTTCCCCTGTAAATAAATAGTATTTGAGATTCCAGGACAGCTTGAGATGCTAATACCAGCTGTCTAGACAAAGAGTGGCCCATGGACATGATCATAAATAAAAACAGTCTTGGGGCTTTGGGTTTGTTTTTAATTCCTCCTCTTGTTCAGCTAAGTTGCAGAGGGAGACTGGCAGGAGAGGCTGCTGTGTGAAGGCAGGCACTGCACAGTTCTCACCTCCTTTGCCATCTCTTGGAGGGGCCTGAGCTGCTGGGGCCATGCCAGGGGATGCTTGGTGTCCCAGAAATGTAAATATTTCTAGATAAGGAGCTAGGGAATGGAGCTCACAATTACGTAGTGCATCTCCTAGGTTTCACAGAGGAGCACTGGAAATGTTTTTATGCCTCCCATGGCTTTCACTTATGGATCTTCAGCTGGATTTTCCTGCAGGAAGGAGAAGCTTCTTGCAGTTTCTGTTCTTTATTAGAGCTGTGCAGAGCCACTGTGCAGCACTGCCCTGGGCTGCTCTCCCTTTGCAGAGATGCTCTCCCTGACATCAAGACTCATCTTGCTAAGTTTCCTTTTCTGATGCTATTAAAGAAAGCTTTAAACCTCATTCCAAGCATGTACTGATCTTTTCCTCATGGCAAAGCTGATGCCAAAGTGCACCACAGGCTGAAAACCAGATCACTGATTCCTG
>NW_008675273.1:38591-39767 GCF_000695815.1 Acanthisitta chloris
TAGGATGCCTTTCTATGGCTTTGCTACAGGTCACACATACCTGTCACAGGTGGATGGGGATATAAACATGCCTGGCTCACTTGTAGGTGCTTGACCTACCTTTTTATTGCCAAAATCCACGAGCAAGGAAAAGAGGAGTGAAAGGAGAGGCCTTTAAGAATGATGATGCCCTGATGGTCTGTACACTTGCTGAAGCAGCTTTTCTTTCCAGGGACCTGATGAGATCTTCCAAAAAAAATCTCTGAAAGAAGGACTAGTTGAGGAGAAACCATTTCAGAGGAACATTTATCATTGTCCTTCCACCCAGTGATGACTCACATGGCCTTTGCTAAACTGTGTAGAAGGAATGGAATTTATTGCTTGACTCTGGAAGACAGGGCTGGGATCCAGAGTGGCATCCGCTCGGAAACTGCTGTGCTCCGGAGCAGCTGAGATACTTGTGCTAGAACACATTCTCTTCCGACTTGAAATAGTAGTTTGACTTTATAGAAAGCAGATGAGCAAAGCTGCTGTGAAGGGCCAACACACTCATGTCAACAAGGAATGAATGGCACACAGCAATGCCTAGAGATCAGGGAAACAAGGATTCGCCTTCGGATTTTAATGCAGTTGTAAATAGAAATGAGCTTGTGCTAAATCCTATTGAGTGTTTGCCTTCCTTTAGCCTCAACTCAGGAACGTGCTAAGTTCAGGTTTTAGCACCTGCTGCAATTTAAACACTCCTCTGTGAAGAACACTTGAGTTAGTGTCATCTGCTGTTGCCCTCAGTTCAAACCTAGTGTCCCTGAAAGGAGTTTATTGCAGGAAAAAAAGAAGGAAAATCACAGAGCTTAAAGTGTTTTTGGTGGGTTCCTTTTCTCTGGACAAATAAAGGAGCAGGTATATATTACAGAGTAAAAAACAAAGGTGAACAATTTCATGTTCCCTTTTAAATACTGGAAGAATCATGCTCAGTCAAATATATTGAACATGGATATTATTTTAAAGGGAGGAAAATGATACAGTTTGGTAGATTTTGACCAAAAAAAGAAATTCAGAACATTCATTCAGTGGGAAATGTCAACATTTCAACATTTTTCCAATACTGTCATTTTTCAGAAATCCCCAAATTCCTGCTCCCAATCAGCCTTTCTGGCCAGCAGCACTAGACACAATGCCAAAACCCAGCAGAAAGAG
>NW_008675273.1:39809-54817 GCF_000695815.1 Acanthisitta chloris
GTTTATAAAACCTGCACTTTGTTTTCAGTTGACTCTCTCAGAGGATGTACAACTTCCTCAGCATTTCATTTCCATAGTTTCTCCAAAGGCTTGGGGTATTCCAAGCTGGTTGGGAGCCAAAGCAACCAGAAATCAACCATGGCAAGAAGTTCCCTTCTCCTCAGTGTTGCTTCCCCATGCCAAAGTTTTGGGGAGCACAATGTTTTCATTCTCTAGGCATTGCTGGTCTCTGCAGGGTCTGTTCTTTGCCTCTGTGGTCTCAAGGAATAACCATTTTTATGCACTCCATGTGCACCTCTGGAGCCTTCCCTGGCCCCACTCAGGGATGTGGTGCTGTGATGCAAGGGCAGTGATGGATGTGACAGACAACTCTGTTTCAGCATCACTTTGCTAGGCTACAATCTTTATTAGGATGAAAAATCCAGGAGTAGAGCTTTGTTCTGGGCTGAAATGTCTTACAGATAAACCCTGGAGTATGTGTGAGAACACCCAGAAGGGACTTTTTTTTCACTGAAGTTGAGGCAAGGAAAATATTTGGACTTCTGTTCTGACATACAAAGGCCTGGGTGGATTTTTTTTCATTCTTCTAGGAAATTGTCTGTCCCTTTTAGCCTTTCCAGAAGGTGACAGCAGGTAGTGGAAAAAATAGGAAGGTCAGAGAGACAGCAGCAGTTCTAGGGGCTGGTTTGGTTTCTAAACCTGGTGTGTCTTACTGCAGGGCAGTGTCTGGTGAGTGAACCCACAGAGCAGATATATATAGGCCAGGAAAAAACACACGAGTAATGAAATATAAGTGTCCTACCATGGGCTGTGGAGCTCCTGCCAAAAAGGACTGTCTGTCTCAGGGCTGCCTGGTGCACAGTTCTCCCACAGAGTTCTCCAGCTCAGTCCAGGGCAAGTTTCCTCCTCCAGACATCAGTCCTAGCTGATGCTTTTCCTCTAGGAAGGTGAGGCAAGACCAGCCAGGAAACTGGTGCCATTACAGTTGTCTCATGAATTTCCCCACTTTGCTAGCAGCTAGAGCAGAGGAATGGGCAGATGGATTTTCCAGGTAACACCTGGTGAAAGAGGGACGACAGAGTCTCACTCAGAACAATGGGTTTGTTTTGAGCTGCTTGCCAGGAACTGACCTCTTTCCCCTCTCATCCTCTGAGCATGGGATCCTCAGGGTTCTTGTTTTCTCTCTGCTCTCCCTCCCTGAGATAACATTTTCCTCTCGCTGCAGTGACGCATACAGTGTCCATCAGGTCTCCTTGACATTGATGCCTTCAGGCTTTGTCCTTGCTGGTGTCTCTGTGGGTGTTGCAAGACTGTGAGGGTGGACTGGAGTTGCAGAGGTCAGATTAGAGTAATCTCTGCCCTTAACCAGCAGCCTCCTCTTGCAGGCTTTTGGCAGATACAGTATCTACGTCAAAGTGGACAAGTTTAATCCCTTTTACCCACCACCTGAGCACTTTGTGTGGGGCAGGGGGATCAGGAGGTTAGTTTGGGCTGCACTTGCTTGAGATCTGATGAAGGAAAATGCAAGTGCAAACCTAGTGGGGAGGATACAGCTGCATCCTCCTGAGTGAGCAGGCTGCAGCGGATACAGCTCTCCCTGACAGGGATCTGCTGCTGCTCCACCAGCTCCTGCCTCAGGAAGCCATAGCCATGATACACCCACTAGGAATGAGCATTGCTCACAGCCTCTGTAATCAAAATATGATCTGAACCCACAGTTACAGCGTGTCCCTTGCTCAGAGCCCCTCTGCTGAGATCCCAGCCAAAGCAATAAACTGTGGGCAGGTGGGGAAGGAAGCCAAGGACAGGCCTCGGGCTCTGCTCCTCATGCTGGAACGGAGACAGCTGAGACGGGTCCTGGTGCTGTGTTCATCCCTGTGCCATCCACCTCAAGTCTTCCTCCAGCCACACCGTGTTGATGTGCCATTCTGGGTCCCACAGAGCAGCAACAGCTCACTGTCCCTGTCATTCCCTGTCACCATCACACTGTGCTAGGGTTGTACAGTCTCACTCTGCTGCTGCTAGGCCTTATTGGAGCATCCCATTGCCTCAGTCCCACCAGCACAGAGGTCACTGACATATCAGCAGGACATTATTCCACCCTATGGATAGGCCAAAGGACTGTGCCCAGGATCACAACTGCTGCTTCTCTCCTAGACAGCTTGGACAGACACTGGCTGCTGTGGCATGTGGCTCAGTGTTTCTCTTGCTGTCAGGATGCTGCCAAGGGTTGTTAGTGTCACTTCTTTAGACACCAGCACAGCCTGATCCCAAGACCTGGATGAGGGACAGTCCCAGAGCAATCCCAGAGCCATCCTGCCACTTGGGGACATGGTTTAGTGTTGGACTTGGCAGTGCTAGGTTAATGCTTTGATGAACCATCTTAGAGGTCTTTTCCAATGTAAACGATCCTGTGAGTCTGTGTGAGGGCAGCAAGACATGCCCATGGTCTGTGCTGCTTGTAATGCCTGGATGGAGGCCACATGAATCATCCACCTCCTCCCAAGTTCTCCTCCCTGTGCTCACACTTCACAGCTGACAGGACAGTGCCTGGAGCAGCTATCTGTGGCCTCCCTGCCCTGGGGACTGGTCAGCCCTGGGGGCTAACAGGAGGGAGCAGAGAGCAGTCACGACCAGGCTGCATGTTCAGCATCTGCTTGCCAAGCCTTGGTTTGCTCAGGCAGTCACAGAATTACTGGGACATTTCATACACATGATGACCTGCAGTCATGGGAGGCCCTGGAAAGGGTGAGCAGGAGATGTGTACATAAAACTCCATAGTTCATTTGGAATATTATGGATTGTGCATTCACACACACAAAGGATATTCTTCCTTAAGTAAGTTGTGAGGCTCTTTGTTATGAAGAGACACCACCAGTCTAAGCACCTGTACCACAGCTGCTTTATCCTGATTTGCAACTGAAAAAGAAGAGAACTAAACTAAAAAGAATGAAAAGAAACCAGAAAAATCTGCAACAGCAGAGATCAGCTTCTCATTCTCTGTGCAGAAAAACAGCCCTGCAAGTGCCAACACAGCTGAGGTTCCTTGTGCTTCCCAGGAGCTGCCTGTGAGCAATTCTCACCGTGGAGCAGGAGAAGGAGGTACACCTGTCTCTGGGCACCACTGAGAGGAAGTGACTTTAGCCTTCAAGTGTGCTTAGTACTTCAGACCTGCCAGCAAAACTTCTGCATGGAAATTCTCCTGGAAAGGAATCAGGAAGATACTTTTCAAATTTTATGGTAAGTGAAATCACAAAATAAAAAAAGGGGGAAAGACAAAGAAGGGAAAAAAAACTTTTAAATTACTTTTTTTTGATTGTACTGTTTTTTCTTATTTTAAAACTTGGTTCTAATTAGGTGATGCAAATTCTTCAGATGAACTCTGGGTCTGAGGGGGAATATAAGGTTTTATAGAGCCCAACGTGAGGCTGTGTGTTTTGTACCTTGTCTCCTAGCAGCAAAAACCACATGGATGTGAGAGGCTGTTTTATGATCAGCCAGGGCTGTTGTTGGACAGGCTACAGTGAGCAGAGTCATTCCAACCACGTTGGATTGCTGTTCCCTCCCTCTTTCTTTCTCTCAATTTTTTTCTCCTCATTCCCTTAATTTTTCTTCTCTCCTTTCCTTTCTCCTTTCTCTTTTTCCCCTCCTCACCAAGCAAGTGTGAGAGGGATGGATACTTTTACCATCCTCATGCCAGACCTCTCTGGCTGGACTTGGCCTCAGCATGCATCTCATCTCCCTTGCAATCCCTTTTCCCTGGCTAGGATTTCTCCAGGCATTTCTAAAGAGGCAGTGAACTATGTTGGTTACTCTTTCCTTTCCTTTCTCCTTTCTCTTTTTCCCCTCCTCACCAAGCAAGTGTGAGAGGGATGGATACTTTTACCATCCTCATGCCAGACCTCTCTGGCTGGACTTGGCCTCAGCATGCATCTCATCTCCCTTGCAATCCCTTTTCCCTGGCTAGGATTTCTCCAGGCATTTCTAAAGAGGCAGTGAACTATGTTGGTTACTCTTTCAATTGCTCATCTCTTTAGTGTTTCCAAAAAAAAAAAAAAAAAAAAAAAAAAAAAAAAAAAAAACCCCAAAAACAACAACTTTGTGCTCATGCTGCGCAGCAACTTCCGTCAGCTCATTTCTGAGCAGCTTGGCAAACATCAATGAGCTGAGGCTCACAATGCCCCTGTGTAGGAGGGAAGGGCTGTCATCTCTATTTCACAGCTGGGGAAACTGAGGTGCAGGGAAGCTAAAGGATTTTTCCTGGGCACATACAGTGTCTCAATTCCATCCTGACCTGGGTTGACTTCTTGATGTTTTGACCTCCTCAGGTTCATTCTGGTCTTGCCTCCCACTTTGCTCCTTTACATTCTGACTGCACTTCTTCCTGTCAGTCAGACTGGTGGCTTTGCAAGCTGTGATTACAGAAATAACATCCTCCCATTTTCCCTATGTTATCCCACTCCCAGACCTATTCATTGGATTACATGACTCTTATTTTTTTTTTTTTTGGAAAAGAGCTTGTAACTGCTGTTCCCAGAGAAACAATTTCAGGTCTGCATCAAAGCATCACAACAGCCCTGTTACATTCATGTTGCACACTGCTTTCCTTATACTGCCTTTTCTCTCTTATTTTCTGCTTGTGAGGCCTGTGCAGCAGAGCTAAACATTGAAGACAGAATTGCATTTAACGTTGGTCCTGGTAGAGCCATGGAGTGTAAGGGCAGTATGGAATTGTTCCCCTTGGCTTTGGAAATATCACCTGCACCATCTGCTCAGCTCACCTGAAGCTCAGTCTAAAGAAAACTAAAAGAACTGTTCATGTTTGCATGGGCTTTAGAGGCCTTGGGGTCATAATCCAAACCACACACTGAAATATTGGAGAAGACTCTTCAGTAAGAATCTTCCCTGCCCTTCCCCTCAATTCACAGGGCTTCACCCCACCAATAATTCCCAGCTTCTCCACTGTTCTGCAGAATATAGAGGAAAAAAATCCCAGCAGAGGAAATGCAGTTGCAATGTAACTTCCTCTCCATGGAATGCTTTTTGGGCTGTTCTTTCAGCTGCCACCTGCAGTTCTGCATGGGACTGAAATGAAGAGTCATGGCAGAAGGGAGCAGAAAGCCTGAGGTGTGGACCAAGGTGTGGAATTGTGGTTAAAGACAAGTGCTGAGATATGGCATTAGCTGCAGACAGTTAGAGATGCAGAACACAAGTCCTGGCTCTCAATGGAGATCTGATAACATCACATATGAAATGTGGGTGTCCCTCAAAAATCCACATGTGACCCAGAAAAGCTGAAGCTACAGGGACTCAAAAATCAGAACAGCACAAAGGTGGGAATTATTCCATCACACAGCTGAAACCTGACAATGTCTAACCCATCTACTGATGGAAGGAGGAAATCATAAGGATCACAGCATCCTTGTAGTCTACCTTGTATCATTTCCTTAAACATCTGTTACAGACCACTGTCAAAGGCACATAATTGCTAGAAAAATGGACTGACTCAGTGTGGTTCTTCATGGATCCTGGAGCAGGACGAAAATACAAATTAGCTTTGTGCCTTCCTGCCCTTCAGAGGGGGAAACTGTGCATTGTCCCTGTCTTGCTGTAAGTGGAAACAGGCTGCTCATGGAAAGAAAGTCTGTGCTGAGATGAAAACATCTGGCTCAGCTCAGCCTTATCCAGCCCAGGCTGGGATTTGCAGCAGTTGTTATCTGAGTCTTCTGAGCTCTTGTTTCTATTCTGCCAAGGCTAGCACCAAGTTTTTATTCACAGAGAGATGTTATTCACAACGTGCACACCCAGGCAGGGGTGGGGAGGACTTGGTTGATTGTGTTGATGGCAGATTGCAATGACAGTTGTGTCTCACCATCAGTAAATTCAAGGCCAAACCACAACATAGCAACCTTTACCTAAATGTATGTGGGCCAGAGAAAGCCCATGGCAGTCCTGGGCATAAAGGATTTGAAGGTGAGGAGATCTGTCTGTAGAGTGAGTTTTTGCCTTAGCTTTTGAGCCAGGCAAAACATTTTCATCTCTGCATGTCCTGAATGTCAGGGGTCAGCTCTGCCCCAGGCAGATGGCAGTGAAGTGATGGTACTACTTGCATCCAGTGGCTCCTCAGATTACCCTTTGCTTCCTAGTGGCATGGAATTGGCCAGGAGTTATTTTCCACTGACAGAGGAAATGCCTGTGATGAATTTTTTCCCTGTACAACCAGTTTGCTATGTGTGAGACAAGTCAGGTCACAAGTCAGCCAGAGTAGGAAGTTTGCAAAAGACACAGACCCCGAAGAATTTTCCTGCTTTGCTTGTGACTGTAAGGGTACATGATTCAACATGTTAGAGGCACTATCTGGGGAGATTTTGAATGCAATGCTGCTCCCATTCACACTAATATAAAACTGTTAGGTTCTTTCCTGGTGATTACAGAAGTACAACTGACTCCTTTTTGGTATGAACAACTCACCAGGGAAGTGAGCTGAATATAGGGGAGAAGCAGCAGAGTTCAACCCTCTGTGTTTGCTCCTTGCTCCTTTCTGCCAGGTTAAGATCACTGGATGTACAGATGATTCCTGTGCAGAGCTGGTGGCCAAATGCCACCCAAGCTAAGCATCAGTGGCAGAAAAATCAGCTTTGCTTAGAAAGAGAAGGACAAGCATGGAAAATCCCCCTAATTATTGTGAATTGCAGCCAAAACCACTTGAAAGCAGAATAGTTCATGCTCGTTAGGGAGACTTCATAGGTTAAAAATGCCGTGTTTAATTAGCAAATCACTTTCTTATGGTCACACAGACAACCTGGTGTAAGGTACCACATGCAGGCACAGCAAGAGGTGTGCACCAGGATAGCTGGAAACAAGCTGGACGTGCAGGAGCACGGTGGAGATGTTGTCTTGGGGGACTGTTATTTCTCATCCACTGACCTGATTTAAAGTACTGGCAGAAATTAGTGTGATGGATGCCACTGACCTCAAAAATCTCTTATGCTCACCTGTCCCCAGGTCTGAGAGAGGGCACGGGATGTGGTGTGTGAGCAAATTCTGCTTTAGACTGGAGCACACGTTGTATAGAAGGAATGAGCCTGGCCAAGTGCAGAGTGGCACGTGAGTGTCCAAGCCAAGGGGCTGCCAGAAGTCTGTGCTTTACCAGATGAAGGTATTGCTGAAGGGAACAAATCCAGCTGCAGAGTATGTCTGTGCTGACATCAATGGATTGATATCACAGATGGAATTGATCCAGTCCCTCAGACTGTTTCATCTCAGTGTTTCTGAAGTAACGGCTGGATTCACTCTCCTTGCTGCTCTTCCCCTTTGGTTTTGTTCTTCCTCCTGTCTCTTTCCCCCTTTAAACTCTCCTTTTCCATGCAGCTCCCTGGCTCTGCACTCCTCTGCCCCCCTCCTTTCCTCACCACATGTGGAGGGGATGACATCCTCCTGCAGCCACCTCAAGGGCTGTGTCTGCAGTGGGAAGAGAAGAGTTTCCTGAGGGAGAGGGGCCAGACAGCACAGAGCTTCCCTCCTCCTGCCCTGGCTCAGCTTCAGAGGCTCAGGCAGACAGCCCTGCTCGAGCAGTGCTGCCCACATGGCTTTGTGCAGAGGCAAGGAACGGGCTGGAACTAATCAGGATTACACTGCAATTAAAGGCAAGGCAGCGAGACAGTGCCCTGTGTAAGGAAGGGAATGCACAGCCCTGGGGCCCTGATCTGCACAGAGAAATGCTGCTCTGATAGAACATCCCCAGGCATTGCACATGTTGTCCCTGGGACTGTTCCTGCTCCCTCTGTGTGTCTCAGGTAGAGATTTTACATGCAGGGGAAGAACTGATATGGTTTATTAGGGCCTTGCCAATATTTCAGAGAAATATTTTATGTCCTGCTTCTAGTTGCACTTTGCAGCAGGCTCATCCAGCCTCTCCAAGCTTGGATGACTTGCTGTGCTCTGATCTCAGGAGACCTGTGAGCAGTTGTTAGCCATGTGCTTACATGTGGTCCATCTCACACACTCCACCTATTCAGCAGTGGCCAAAATATGCCATGCAGCTGGTCTGCTTCACTTTCTGGGCTCTTTTCTTTGCTGTAGTAGAGACAATTGTGTCTATTTTTCAGTTTGGTTCACATGCAGCCAGTTGCAGAGAAGCAATGTGAAGAAACCTGATCCAATGTGATGGTATTTACTAAACACACATTTCATGCCTGACTCTATATATCCTGCTAATTTCTGGAGCTCTCCCTAGCACAGGACATTGCACCCATAGAAAGTTTCCCAACTTTTAAAGAAATACCTCCCCATTGCTCTATGCCACAACAAAGCACATGCACTTGTATTTTCTTTCACTGGTGCATGGTCCTTTCCTTCACCTGCATCACAAAAGGGAGTGAGAATGTTTGTGCACAGTAAAAGGAGACAGAAAAGAGATGGTTGTGCAGGGTGTGGGGAATGATTTCAGTTTCTCTTCTGCCAGAAATGTTTCATTTGGGTGGAAAGGGGAATATCACTTGTGTGTGAAAGCCACTGGCCACATACAAAAAGGCAAATCCCCAAAGGCACCTTCCTTTCAGTTATATACATGTCTTTAAATCCTCCAGATCCTCAGAGCAAAGGGCAAAGGGAGCAACATTTTCTGCCATATTTCTTTTAAAGCTAGTCCAGAGTCCACTTTTCTCCTTTAATAATGTCATGTTTATGTATCTTATGCTTTGAGGGAGGAACACATTTTCTGAGTATTAGCCACAGGAGCCCAGCAGAAGCATCACCTCTGGCTCTGCTGCAAACCTGGGGTTTGCAGGGCTGTCTGCTGTCAGGTGCTGCTGCAGATGAGCAGCCACAGAGCTGGGGGGAGTTTCCAGTAAATGCAGTTTCAGTCTCTCACATATGAGCTCCAGACAGACTAACCACAACCACAGGCTATGGCAACTGTGGCAGCAGCAGAGAGGAAGCAAGGAACATCTGGCCTTTGACTTCCTTTAGAGAGATTTGGGGTTAGGTGGTTCTCTTTTTTTTTTTTATTTTTTTGTCTTCTCTCTGTTGGCTCTCAGTGCTGCTCGGTGGGTTTTTTTTTTATTTTTTTGTCTTCTGTCTGTTGGCTCTCAGTGCTGCTCGGTGGGACTTGGAGGCAGACAGGGTTTGAAACCACACACATCAGTGTGCCAGAGGAGACAGGCACCAGGGTCAGCCCAACCTCTGCTGTGCCTTCCTCAGGACATGGTTGATAACTTTCTTAGGGTCATCTCTACACAGCCTTTCTCCTTCTCCCCTGCTAAAGGGGTTCATTTCTGTGCAGTTTTCTTCCTCCCCTGCTCCCCAGATTAAACACACCCTCACTTGAGGACAAAAAAACTAGCTCCATTCACAAGATGCTTCTTGGGCAATTAGGAATTTGCTGGGCAGGATGTCACCTAGCCAAATGAGTCTCTTTGTCTGCATTTTTTGTTTTTTCTTCCTGGCTGATGGAGTTGTGGTTTGTTTACTTATTAGTATACTTTTTTTCCCCTTTTATTCTAAGGAAAAGTGTTTGAAGTGCAGGATCCTTTAGAAGGACTGAAGTGTGGCAAACACATCAGGAGCAAGGATCAGCTGAGGCTGAATTAGACAACCTTCTAGAAGGGATATTTAACACTTTCTTAGCAGTGTTCAGGTGTAGACCCCAAGGATGCCTTTGTTACCTGTGTCATTGCCTGTTACAGAAGTAGGGAAACTGAGGCACAGATCAATGAATTGACTCATTGAACAGCAGCCAAAAGGCCAGTGTGGAGTTAGGAATTGAGCCACAGCCTCTTGAATTCCACCCTAGAGCTCCCTGCACAGGCACACGGTGCTTCTGGGTTTGGGTGTTGCCTAGTTTCTATGTTACTCTGTCTGCACAGGAAGCAGTTTACTTAAGACGTGAATAAATGTGAATAGTGCTCAGAGTTGATTTTTTTTCACCCTGTTTTCTTTTTCAAAGGACAGTCTCCCAAAATAAATATTCCCTTGAGTCAGTTCAAGTTCTGGTAGGAAGAGTTTCCACAGGGTAAAGACCTTTACCATTAGAAGTGAACAAATAGGTGAGTCAAAATTTTTAAGAAAATAGCCCATGATCATATAACTTTCTATATTAGGAACTTGTGTAACTGAGTCTTCTGCTCAGTAACTTCTGAGAATAGCTAGTATAGATATTCAGGGAAAACAGCCCTGCCCTCCCTCTCACCTTCCCCTGGCTCTCTAGAAAAGTCAGATTGTGTAGTGTTAATTTCTCTGTAATCTCAGCTGTTTCTTTGGGACCAACATCATTACCCTTCCAGACTTTTCACTGCTACCTAAAAGTGGCCTAACCTCAATTTTGGCTTCCCAGCTGAGGTTCCCACAGGCTGTGGCAAAAGGCTCCTTGACACACATGCAGCACTGCCCTTTCCTGGATTCTCTGGTGCCTCTGGTCTGTCTTTTCCCCAGACTTGGGCAGTTCGTCCTGAGTAACTCAGTGTTGTGACTTTCCATCCCTTATTCTCTTCTCTCTGACTCATGAGTATGTCCTGACTGTAGGTTCTTTATTGCTTAAATTACGTTAATTATTGTCACAAGGGCAGCATTGATTAGGCACCTCCTTGTTCTGTCAGAATGCACATTGTCCAAACCATGGTCTCATGACAGGAGAGGATCCCAATGAACAATGCCATCATTAAAGTGAGCATCTGTGTGTCACCCTCCCCTTGCCATGCTGAAGGAAGGAAAGGGAATGGGAACTGGAGAGAAAAAGAGCTTGGAGGTGTAGGAGTTAATACCTTAGATACCTCTAGGAAGGGAGGAGAGTGTGACACGGAGAGAAAAAGAGCTTGGAGATGTAGGAGTTAATACCTTAGACACCTCTAGGAAGGGAGGAGAGTGTGACAGACAAAGGGTGGGAAATGCAGTTTCCTGATGGAAGAACTTTGGCTGACACATTTGCTGTGAGTAACACAGACCTAATGACCCATGTCTGATAGCTATTTATAGCCCCTCAACAATGACTCCCTTATCACAAAGCCATGGTCAGTGTCTGTGCACCAAGCAGGGGGAGAAATCAAGTCAGAAGTGGTGTTCTTGCAACAGGAATGAAGGAGTTCCCAAGAACCTTCTACCCTGAATGTGGGAAATGTGCAAAGCTTAGTTGTAAAATTCCTAGAAAAAAACGAGGAGACAAAAGGCAATTGCATACAGCAGAATGAGTTCTGTCCTTCCCGTGCGCATCCATGAATTTCTCTGGAGTCTTTAACAATAGAAAGTGTGTTGGATCTAGTTGGTTTGTATCATTTCCTTCCTTCCCAATCCTAAGAATTCCCTAGCAATCTTTTCATGCTGCTCATGTTGTGCTGCATTATAAGAATTACATATCAGCCTTACGTACTGTCACCATGATGTTCCTCCTTGTTCCTGAGCTACTTCTTACACCTCCTCCAGTTTCTCCTCCAGCCATGAGGTTGAGGTAGTTCATCCTGGAAGTCCTTGGCTGTGAAACAAGTGCAAAGCACTCACAGACCTGCAAACCACTGCATATCCATATAGGTGCCACTTTCCTAGCTATTTACACCTATACAGACCAAGACCCCTTTGTAGTTGTGTGAAAAGCCTTAGAAAAAGACAGTGGAGCTGCTGGAACCCAGTGGGGATTATAGTCTAGCTTCAGAGCTAATGACTAATAGCAATCCTCTAAAGCGCTGGAACCCAGGGGAGATTACAGTCTAGCTTCAGGGCTAATGACTAATAGCAATCCTCTAAAGAAAGACCAGGGCAAGGCATATAATTTAACCTGCTGATGTTCCTAATGCTTCCCTGAGTAGGATTAGCTCCTTCCTACCTTTCTTTGTCCATCTGTAGCCACCCTTCCGTGTGATAAATGTACTGGTAGGAATGGTAGGTGCTGAGTCTTCCCTAGCCCAGCTGTCAGGGCTGTAGAAGAGGTGAGAATCTGTTACCTGACAGATGTGGTGTGAAATGCAGTAGGAATCGTAACACCCAATGTCATCACAGGAAAAAATTGAAGCTTGAACTGAGACTTTTTTGCCTTCGACATTTTTGGTTCTGTGCTCTAGGACTAATTAAATGGGCACGTTAAGAAACTAATGTTTTAACATTAAATAACTTCTTAGTGTGTTGTTTGGGCTCTGTTTGAATTTGACCACAGCTGGCAGCACTTCAGAGGACAGGAGAAGGCAACAGGGAGTAAGGACAAGGATGCAGGCCGTGAGCCAGTGGTGAGAAGAAGATACCATCAGTTAGGCTCAGGGACTACAGAAACTGGGGATTACTGCTCACTTCTCCAAACAAGTAGTGAAGTAGAGGGAAGTGTTTCTTCTCCTTAAAATTAGCACAGACTTCTGTTCAAATAGGAATAGCACTTAGCCTAACCTTCAGGGTACAGATGGGGAATGACAGGTTAAAACTACAGCAAGGGATTGAGGGAAAGAACCAAGTTAAGCTTTGTCAGCCCAGAGTGGGTAAGAGATGGCTGCAAACCCACTAGGCTTTCTCACTCTCAGGTCCAGGCCAGTGCATTTAAGCCTGTTGTGTCTCTACTGCCCTGGGAGGAGAAGGTGTTTTTATTATTCAGCCAAGTAGCTCTGCTTGTGTGGCAAGAGAATGAGTCAAAAATGCCCTGGAAGCTGTGGTGAGGGTGATGACATCATTGGGCAAGTTCGTCACTACAGCACTCTCAGAAAGCTCATTAAGAGATAAATCTCAGTAACAACACAGAAGACAATGATCCAGATCTCCAGCAGTAAGCCTGGGGAAGTGAGACAGCTCTGGGAAGGGATGAAGGGAAAACATGCGTGGACACAACTAGGATCTGAGTCTGATGCTCTTAGCCAAGCCTAGGCCACCACTTTGGGCATATGAGCTCAGGGGTTAGTGCCAGTGAGGGATGGCCCTGGAGCAGCCTTTGGGCATATGAGCTGAGGGGTTGGTGCCAGTGAGGGATGGCCCTGGAGCAGGACATTATTATTCTCCAGGTATGGTGAAAGGACTTAGTACAGCCCAGAGAGAGCTGGCTGTGTCATTGATATTCCTGGATGGGAATAAGGGCAACCTAAACACAGCTGCAGAGGCAGATGAATGGAGGCTGTAGAGCTTAGCACAGAGCTCAGTGAAATCTCGCTGAACTTGGCACCAAGGTCTTGCTGCAGCTGCTAGGACTGTCCCCATCCATCTCCCCAGACAAAGGGGCTGGATGCTTTTGTCAGTCTTATCAGCTTTAAAGCCTTGAAGCCAGCTGCTGTCCTGCTGCTAAGGGAGTGGGAAGGAGCAGTGGGGAAACTCAGTCCTTGTGGATTCGAGTTTTGATTAGTGCTTCCTCTGCTCCCCAGGAAGGAGTGTTGGGAACGGGGAGCAGTGAGCACAAGCAATGACATTGCATGTGCAGGATTCCTCAGCTTGGTTGTATGACACTGCATGTGCAGGATTCCTCAGCTTGGTTCTCTGTGCTGCCCACATCTTTCTCTGCCTAAATCCAGTTCAAGGGCCCAGGCTGGCATAATTTCTCACAAATCAGATGGGCATGAGCGAGGGGAGAGATTGTGCTGACAAATCACAGCACTGATTGCTGGTAATGAGGCCTCCCACCAGAAGGTTTCCAAGATCTGCAGGTGTCTGGATTGTGTTGTCTGTCCCTTTCCCTCCAAAGACTAGATTCACTTTACAGAAAAGGCAGCAGATACCTGGAAGCAGAGAGCCCTGGCACCCATGACTCCTTAAAAACCTGCTTGGGAGAAGGAGCATTTTCCTAGTGAAAGCACTGGAGGATTTGACTCCTTGACCTTTCTCTGACTTCTAGGATGAGCTAACATTTGGGCAGTGTACTTTCTGCCTTGACTCCTTGCCCTTTCTCTGACTTCTAGGATGTGCTAACATTTGGGCAGTGTACTTTCTGCTGGAGCAATCCATCTCTGAGTGACAGTGACCTCTCTGTGTTCAGGGCTGAGGTTTGTAGGTCAGATGTTTGCCCAGTGCGTGGGATTCCCAGGAGAAAGTCCCATGTTCTGCAAGCTGTTATTAAAGCCAATTATGTCTGTAAAAGTTTCTTTCCGGGTGGAAGGTCGAAGTGTTTCATGACAAGTAAGTCACACAGAGGACACAGACAGGTATTTATTGCCACACGAGTCCAACCTCACTCTTCCCTTTCTGCTCCCCCACCCTCACCTGTGGAACCGGTTCTCCCCTCCTAGAGGCAGTAACCCAAAACCCTGAGGAGAGGACAGGGAAGAGCAGTCGTGTCCAGCTCTTGATGGGACACTCCTTTCCCTGAAGGGCTGAAGGAAGATTTGACATGGAAACTTCCTTCACCCTGTTATCATGGTCTGATGCCATCACCCTGCCTGGCTGTCCCCGCCAGCCTGTCTCACAGGGTGTCTGTCCATGCTTGAGAGGTTGGGGACGTTAATAGCCACCAGACATGACTTAGCCACACTGATAACATACCAGGGAGATGCTGCCTGGTGAGAAGAATAAGCAGTGAAAACCCCTACCTGATTTCTGTAGCAATGCCCAGATGGCATCAAAATCACCTTGTGAACCTACTCTAGGGGTGCAGTTTCCACAAGGAAGACACAGCTCAGGCTCCCAGGCAAAAAACTGTGTTTCTGTCCCATTTTAGCCCAAGAGCTCAAAGAGATCCATAGTTAACACTCCACTAGATCAGTTTTATCATAAACAGGCTAAGATTCTGGAACAAATCATTCTGTACCTCCTCTGTTTCCTCAACTAGATCTTTATCTGGTATTGTCAGCTCAGGATAATATCACCCAAACCTTGCTGCACAGTGAACTGCATCTATATTGTATAAAATTGAATTACTTGCAAGGAGCTACAGGGATTGTATATCCAGCAATGCTTCACTCCCTCACACCTGCACTCATGTTCTCTTGTGTTCAAGATATGGTACAGGTGCTGACTTCTGCTGCTGTCATGAATGAGTCAATTTTTGGACTTGTGAGAGAGTTGCTGCCACTCAATCGTGTCAAGCTGTCAGTGGAGTTTCATTGTGAATTTCTCCTGCT
>NW_008675273.1:54831-69044 GCF_000695815.1 Acanthisitta chloris
ATTGAATGGAGATTCGCCTACATCTCAGGCAGTGCATGAGCCATTCAGCTGCTCCTTATCCTTTTCATCTCTTGTGGCAGCAGGTAAAATTAAATTTGTTCTTGAACATTGCAGATTCCCAGAGAGATGTGGTCAGTGCAGCTCAGGTATGGGATTAAACAGTGATCTTAATCCTGATGTGTCCCATTCCCAAAATCCTCACTGATAGTGCAGCTTCTTCCTACCTCCAGTAAAGTTGTGACTTCTGCCCTCAGGGCTGTGGTACCTACATTCAGCACTTTGATGTATAAATAACTCTGTGCCTCATCATTTCTGAGTGCTGTTTATACCCCACTGCCTGCCCCACCATGTGCCAGGGTTATAAATACCCTAGTGTGTCTAGACTGTAGCTAAACTTGGCATTGGGCACCCAAGTTCATGTGAGGAGTGCTTCCATCTAATAGCACAAAGGGGGTGCCCCAAAGTGTTTGATCAGAGGTCCAGAGGGGACTTGGCAAGAGACTTCTCTCCTCCTGCCATGCCAGAGTAGCACTGGCCCCACTTTCTGAAGGGCCCTTGGAAACTCTCTTCCTCCCCTGCTCCAAAGCTACTGGGCACCCTGCCCAAAGGAAATACCTGACCTTATCCTTTCCTGATGTGCTTCAATGCACCATTGAGTGCAGGAGGCCCAAAACATCACAGGCTCACCTTCACTAGCCCAGACAGATCCAAGCTGAGGCTGCACTCAGGCTGGCAAGGCAGAGGGAGATACCAGGGGGTGCTGAATGGCTGCAAGACTGAGCTGGGAAGGAAGAACAAACAAGCATTAGCTGCCTGCTAAAGCCACAAGGATACAGCTGCAGCAGGAACCTCTGCTGGTAGATACAGAGTCAAGAGCAAAGCTGATGTATTTCCCCATGCAACATGTAAGGGATGATACATATTTTGACTAATGACAGTGAACCACTTCAGGCCAGATTGTCTGTAGCTGTGTAAGGGAGACTGTGAACTCCTTCCCACTGCTGGGTTTTGTTTGGAGGCTGAGAGCACTCTTGGCATATTACAGGGCTGTTCCATGATGGATGAATGACAGAGCAGAGGATCACATCTCACACTGGAGCAGTGGCTGTAAATACATTTTGTGCCAACATTGGTGAAATCTCACTGGACCATATCCTTAGCCAGTAGCTAAAGCCTGCTGGGCTCCTCATGCTGGCTAGTTGCTATGCAGTATTGCTCCTCTCACAAAGGCCACAGCATTCCCTGAAGGAGCAGGGAATCAGGACAGGCTCTCTGTGGTCTGACTGTGAATGTGGAACATCTCAATGTGGTTGTGGCATGTAGACAGGCAGAGCTGCAAACTGCAGGGAGCACTGAGCTGCCAGTCAGTCTCTGAGAAAGTCCCTGATGTTGTGTTGGATGCAGTTAAGTTCTACAGGTCTTGGAAAGGTAAAATTTTGATCAGGATATACCAAGCAACATGCAGATGTGTTTGTTTCCCATTGGCAGGTTGAGCATTTTGACTTAGGAGCTGAGTACAGTTGATATGAAGGCTATAGCAGGGGCACCAGGCTTTGTGTGTGCTCAGACAGACCCAAGGGTGGAGGGATGAGGAGGGATGCTGTGAATTTGGTGTCAGGCACTGTGTGCTGAATGAGGTGCCTGCCCAGGAATCTAGCTGGGGATGTTTCTCCTCCAAGCTCTCCAATATTCTGGGATGTCCTGGGGAGGCTGCAAAGCTCATTTCCTCAGCGCCTGGCACTAAGTCTGCTTCCCAGCTCTCCAGCAGCCATGTGAAGCTGCAGGGAGGCCATGAGGTGAGGCATGTTTGAGTTGTTACCTGGGCAACAGCTAAACACTGACTTCAGATAATAATTGTAAAATAGCTTAACATCAGGGTGATGAGGCAGGGGGAGAGGGGGGCTGCCACTGCCCCAGGTTCCAGGGAGCCCTATAAAATCCTCAGTGAAAAGCTACTTGTGCAAGCCAAATTGGCTGGAGCTCAAGCTGTGCTCAGAGCTCCTGACAGACTGTACCCAGGCAGAGGCACTGTGGTGTCCTGGTCCTTTCAGGTGGCCTCCTGCATCATCACATCCAGTCACCTGCTACTGCCTGCCACCTCTCCGTGTTGTCTTTGGCTTTAATGAGGCTCTGGATGGCTTCATGAAACACATCCAAGGGGAAAGATTTACACACAGACTGTTTCCCAAGGATCCTCGAGGCAGTACAGCCTCTTGGCACACTCCTCAGAGTCTCCAAGCAGCAATTTGGGTCTTTTGCAGTGAAGAAATTGCTAGACTGTAGCCAATGATAGGTTATTTTGGGGGTTCATCTTTGAAACTAACAGCAGAAGAAAGCACTAGGGCAAGTTCCAACTCAGTGTTGGACCAGTACTGTGACTCGGGATGTGTGTGAGTAGCCTGGGACAGAGTATGACCTTGTTGTGCATGGAAGTAGCCTGGGTACTGTGGGCATGGCTCAGTCAGGACTTGCATCTTGCTTTGCTGTGGCAGAAATTTGGCTTGAATGGGAAGTGGAAAGCTCTTCCTGGGATTTTAGATGCCTCAGAAATGGGAGGGAGGGAGGAAGGAAAGAGCAGCTGTCTGTGGAGAAAGTGACAGCCTTTCCTCCTTATCTCCTCTTTCTGTGCTCCTGAGTAAGAGGCATCAAGATGTTCTGCAGCTCTGCCCAAGTGCTAACCTGTGGTCAGGTCTTGCACAGTTCATCAGGTGCACAGGACACATCAGGTCCTGCAGGGGTGGTTGCAGTTTGCCCTGCCTGGCTGGATTGCATTACCCAAGGGTGTTAAGCACGAGCTGAACAACAAAACCAAGGCAGAGCTCCTCCAGTCTGTCTGGTCACACATCCCCAGCACACTGAGGATGCAGGTCCATGACTCAATCTTCAGGCACAAAGCAATATCAAGATGAATTAAGGAGTTTTGCACAGTGTGTAAAACATGACATAAACTCGTGCCTAAGCACTCAGCCATTCTGCATCATGTCCATGTGACAGTGCAGGACTTAACATTTGTTTGCTGCTCCTAGATTTACTGGAAAATGACTTGACCAGAGCAGGTTGTATAACACAGAGTCATTACAAATGACGAGCACTGTTCTGTCTCTATGGTAAAGCTGGCCCTGGTGCAGTGGGGACTTGCTTCCAGACAGATGGAGCTGCATTAGGTAGTCATGGGAGGGATGGGATTGTAGTGGACAAGCAGCATGAGGTCACTTTTTCAGTCCCCTTTGGGTGGGATATATCATCAGGCTGCTGTTTGCCTTGAATGCAGTGACTAACTTCTTTTTTTAAATCTGCTTGGTCTGCTTCCCCTTCCCTCTTAACCCATTCTCATCCTTTGCCTGTCCTCATTGTTCCAGTTAGAGATGACAAAGAGATGTGAACTACATCAAATAATGACATTTGCCAAGGGGTCACATTTCTCTCAGCAGCCAATATACCATATGATCACACACTGGCATAGCCTACAATCAGCTACTTACCAACTCCCACAGGCAACTCTATACATCCATAAAACAGAAATAATCCTCCTCCTTTTACCTGCCTTATCCCCTTAGACTGTGAACCTTGTAGGCCTTGACAATGGGATTAAAACCGCAGTGGAATCCTGAGGGTCAGATAAAAAGGTGTCACAGCTGCAGTGGCATTTAGGGTACATTTCAGCACAGCTCTTGGAATAACTGGTGAACCAAGACTGGAGTGTCCACAGCACAAAGGCATCACCTGGCTCCAGGTTTCTTTTCCCAGAAGCCACAATAAATGGCATGGTAAGAGAAGGGGTGGGCTGGCCACTGACCACAGACATTCTGTAGGTAGATTTAAGCTGGGACTGCAGAGAGCTTGGATCTATCCTGCTCTGCCTCTCCTGCATGTGGTTAAGAAAAGAGCAAGCGAAGGAGAAAGGAAATTAACACAACAGAGAACTTGACATAAAAGTGTTTTATATCATCTCCTATAAAACAACCCATAAATCCCTGCCCTCCTGCTCCACCCCTCACATGTTTTTCATTTTGCTGGCTGGCTGCAAAGCAGAGAAGTGGAGGGTACAAAGCACATATTCTTGGTGGGAGAGGCTCCCCCCTTCCCTATATGCTTCCTACTCACACCTTGTCCCTATGCCTACAGCACAGCATTCTCTTCTGGTGAGTAATCAGGACATGGAGGGATTCAGCATCTGTCTGCTATTTGCATAGCTCTAATTCCTCCCACTCGGGTCTCTGCCCCTCCACCAGCACCCCCAGCTCTCTGCCCAGTGCAGGGAAAAGCACTCACTTGGGCAGAACTGCTGGGGCTTCTCAGCCACCAGCATAAACCCCAAGTAACTGGAACACACAGTCAAGCCAAAATAAGGGAGTTCCTTTTGAGTGTCAGTGGGACATATGTCAGGAGGATGCACATTCCAGGCTGGTGGCTCCACAGTCTTGCATGCACAACACACGCCAGTGCAAACTCTGACAGATGGAGTGCAGAGTCCTGGTTGCCAGTGAGAAGAACACAGCTCATACAGGATCCACATCCTGAATGGGCATCACTGAGTGGGTTTGATGTGACCGAGGAAGCTCTTGCAGCAATGACACTAAGGCAGCCCTTGAGCATCTGGAGAAAGGGAAAGGACTGAGCTTTGAAAGATCTTAGCATTCAGATTTTCTCCCCAAAGAAACCCTGAGATATTTCAGGGCATTGCAGCTGGTTCTGGAGCCCTTGGGGGAGGTGCATGAGGAGCTCTCTGGAAGGATCTGATAATTGACAGTGGCACATTTACAGCAAAAGAGGCAGTGCCCATAAAGCTGTAACAATAGGACACACAGTCCTTGTGGGGTTTATAGCTGCATTGCAAGAGCCACGTTGGCTCATTGCTCCTCTATCCAGATTGTAATGTTGCAGAGCACATTGAAATGAAAATCCTCATCCACTGAATTGAAAACAAACCCAGGGAAAAAAATATGTTCAAATTGTAGCAATTCTTGCTTTTGTTTCTATAAAACTTAATCCTAATCTTGGGCTGTTCGACTAAATCTTTTTAAAGCCATGCTGGACAGAAGATTTACTGAGATAAACCTGGAGGTCACCCAGAGCTTTAAAGCTGTGCTTAGAGCCTTGGTGATTTCAGGGGGTTTGTGCACAGACTTCATGGCAGAACCAGGATGACAGGGATGAGGTAAAGGAAGTAGTCCTGGAATAACCCAATGAACCTTGTACAGCAAGGCATAGAAAATGCTTGGTTACAACCTTGTTACTTAATTCTGGAGTGAGGACAGCAAAGATCAAGACACAGGAAAGGTTGGAAAGGATTGTTTAAAGCTAAGCTAATGATAATAAAAAAGCACATGTGGAAGGTAATAAAACTGATGGGATGGGCAGCCATTTTACTGAGCACTTTATGCTGATGTGAGCTCATAAAACAGCACAGCACTCGGTAACTGAGCTCGTTCCTCTCCTCTGTGCATTCCACCCTCGCTTAAATGATTTAATTCCTCTTTTTTAAAAAATCCCACTCTTTATTTTTAAGGGAAAGATTGAATCAAGTGATGATGTGCAAATCCAGGGAGGTGAGAGGTATTGTTGGGATGAAGGATATTTCATTTCATTCTTGCAGGTATTTTGTTACTTAAACTGCAGAGAAGCATGAACAGAGGGAACAAAGATATTCAGATGGAATATTCACATTGAAAATCTTCCCCACAGTGTTTCTGCCGTAATTCCAGTTGGGGGATGACAAGAACATGTAGGTGACGTGGTTTTTCATCATATTGGTGTTTAAATAGGAAATAACTCCAATTCTGCTGTGTAACAAGTACACCACTTGCACTATAGCATTGTCTGAAGAGCCCAGCAAGGCCCAACATCCCTCATGGCTTTACCAGTGTCCCTAGTGGCTCTATGATGAGACCAGTTCCAGATTTAATTGGGGAGGGAGGGAAATAGCTGTTGTGTGGAAGATGCAGGGTATGGTTAGTGACTTTGTTGTGCTGGAACTGGAATGTTCCTCTCAGACTGGCCTGTTGCCCTGGGAGGGTGGGAAGCACCAAACTGGACCCTGTACCTTTTAAGTTCCCCACCCAACCCACTCCCCATTCACGAGATGTTTAATCCCTGAGCTCACTCCTGAATGGGATCCAGGTAGCTCCTTTGTGCTTCAGCTGCTCATCCTGGAGCCCTGGATCACAGACTCTCCTCCCAGATGTTTCCTATTAATCCTAGTCTTGCCTGCAGAGGAGCTTGCTATGGGGATGGAGGGAAGTGGCTTCACAGAGAGAGATGCTATAACTCTTTTCCATTGACTCCCTTTTCATTCTCCAGAAATCAGGATTCTTTCTGTCTATATTTGGCTATATACCATGTATCTGGCCATACACCCTATATTTGGCCATTTGGGCTATATTTGCACTGGGCTGCCAAGGCTGGAGGAACTCTGCTCATCCACTGCACTTTAGTAACACTGGGTCTTGGGAGAAGGTTCTCATGGGCTCTTGGTATTCCTCACAGACCCCTGGGAGTTTCAGGTATCCTTTAGAGGGCAAACTACTGAGGTGCCTCATCATTATGCTACAGGTCATCCTTGCCCACAGCATGAAACCACCAGGATTTTATGTGCTCATAGCAGAAGCAGAGTTGGTCTTCCTGCAGACAATGGTGGTGTCAGCACTGAGCCAGGCTCTGAACAGTCAAGGGCTCTCAGTCACTTGTTCCCACTGATCACACCTCCTGTTTTAGAGAGAAAAAACAAAAGACAGAATCCTTGGCCTTAGTGGCTTCCTTCTTACCTCAAGCTCCTGAATCCAGTTCCATGTTAGTGAGGGAAAAAATGTCCTTTGCCAGCTGTAATTTTACCCAGTTTCCATCCCCTAGACTGCCTGTCCTGTTGCTGTGCTGACAGGATGCTGCTCCTGTGGTGGGTCAGCCCAGTGGCTGCATGACCCAGTGTATATCACAGCAGCTGCTGCTTGGTGCCTTGGCCCTGAAGGTGGAACTAAACCTATTTTAGCAATGACAAGATATTTAGGAACAGTGGCCAAGTCTTGTACCAGCCCAGGTCCTCCATCTGTAGCATCCAAGCACAGCTGACTGGGAGGGAGATTATGTTCTGACAGACACCTGCTGACCTTTGGACAAGGCAGTCTCTGCCCTGGCCTCATCTCTGCTTGCTCATTTTGTGCCTACTGTCTTTGTGCCTTCCACGTGGAAAACAGGAGGAGTCAATAATCACCCGCTGCAGAATGAGACAGGTAGAAGGTATTCAGATTATTTTACAGCCTTCACTCAAAGTACTCTCAAGAAAATTTTGCTGACAGAATAGCCAGGTGAGGTGTCTCTTCACTATGTTCTTGGATACTACATAGTCTTCGCTATGACTTTGGGTGCTCTTTTGGACATACTTTTCTCCCAGGGCTGCTCCCAAAACCTGAGCAATGACCTTGGCCATTCTTAGGGCAGATGAGTGCTATCAGTATCTTCATCACCACCAGAGAAGTTTCTTTGATGGTGCTCCTGGCAGGGATGCACTTTGGAAAGAGCTTTCCACAGACACCCACTTAACCAGGCTTCCAGATTCCCTTTGCCAGGTGCTTTGGCTGCTCTAAGTTCAGTGTTTTCATGACAGAAACATAATTCCTCATGCTCTTGCTTGACTGTGTTGCTGGTTTTAATTTGATGCCAGAAAATAGCATGTTTGCAGGCATCTATCTGTTGTGTTGGACTATTTTACCAATATTTCACCTAGTTGAGCACTCGAGACAGATCTGTTACAGGAATGTCAGACCCAGCTCCAGCTGCACTCAGTGGAAAAAGAGTAACTGACTTCAGTGGGAGCTGGACTGGGACCTAAAACAGTGAGTGCAGTGGTGTTGCACTCTTTCATCCCAGTTGCTGGGTTAGGTCCAGACTATACTGGTAATGATTGGGAAGCTGCCAGCTGCTAATGATGTGGAACAAGCTGGTGAGTCCTCACTTCAGATTGTAGGAAGCCACCAGACAAAACAAGTCCCAGGAATAGCCACCTCAACCCTTTCCTGGTTGGGTTCATGATGTACTGGCAAGGGAGTAATTTAGGAACTTCCCCTGATGTGGCTCTTGTGGTGTCTGATCCATAGAGGCCACAATGCTTCTGTGCACATTTATCCTCATGAAATTCCCTAGAAATACTCAACCTGCTGTAACAACAGTGTCTGGAACACGGTGTTTTCCCAGATCTGGCCCACTCTCCTGGTGCTTTGATGGGCTCTCAGCATGACCACAAAACCTGTCTTCCTCTGATTTCCCATCTCCTGGACTGAATACCTGCACTCTGCAGTGCTCCTTCAGCTCACAGAGGTGAAGTGCATCATGTGATGGAGGAGCAGACACATCAGGTTCCCCAGGAGCTCAAATTCAATGGATGGCTGGAGCAAGAAAGAGATTGGTTATCCAACAATATCCCACTGTGCATGTGAAGCAGTGTGGGAGATTGGAGTCAATGCTTTTCCCAATTTGAGCTCAATACCAGATTATGATGGGGAAGGAGAAGCACTGCAGAGCAGCCCATCTGTACAGCTGTTGAGACAAATACACACAAGCAAACACACCTTCTCCTTCCACCTGGCTGAGGAAAATGAAAGTGAAGGTGATGTTGGCCAAGAAGCAGGTAGTATTTTTGCTGTCTGGCTCAAACAATTGAGGTGTCCAACAGTGTCAATGTCTATGTGTTCCAGGGCTTTAGAAAAAGTCACCAATGCCTGAGCTTTTTATAACTGATCTCACCTTGGGGATGTGTTTTGTGAAGAGGAACAGGAGCCACAAGACAGAGTATCTTCAAAGTGTCCAGGACGGATGATAGGCATATATAGGCACAACTGGAGCTGCACTCAGAGACTGCACAGGGTCTGTTAAATATCAAACCTTACATGCCTCATTCCTCACTGCTCCTTGGTGACTCTGCTCCTAACATTGCTCTTGCAGTGCTCTCTGCTGGGGAATGAGAGGTAAAGGCTCTCAGGGCTGCAAATACCCTCTAGCCTGGAAGGCAAAAAACATCACAGGCTAAGGAACAATGTGCAAATTTAGCTTGTGCATTGCTTCAGTGAATGTGTACCACGTCCTCTGGTCCACCTGTACAAACCAGATTGGAATTGTGCTCCAGGAGCAAGTTTCTAGCTGATGCAGAAGCAGTGGCATAAGTGTCTGGAGCCAGTAAGCTCTTGCCATTCTGTCAGTGTGTTAGTGATCCCTAGGCAAACATGCTCCTTGTGCAGCTTGGAGCACATTCAGGCTGGTCAGACACCCAGCTGGGATCCGTGTTGCAGACTCCTTAATGAGCTTTGGCAAGGTAATTAATTAGATTTGTGTTTTTTACTGCTTCCATGTGCTGCTGCCCACGGTAGAGAGGGTAAACAGTAAGTTTCACTAGGAAAATTGCACCTAGTAAAATAGAAAACTATAAGATATTGATCACCCATCCAGGCCGTCGGATTTGGTGGTGGAAGAGCATTTTTGTCACTCTAAGGGATGTGATTTTCAGGCGATGATAGTTGAGCCTGGTGAAAAAACACCTTCCTGCGCTGCTGAATGTTTCCACCAGAGGACACCGCGCGCACAGCTCAGGTGTCTCAGGGACAGCTGAAAGGGAACAAACTTAAATATTCTTAAGTGAACAAACTTAAAATATTCGTTCCAGACACTATAATGTTGTGCTCAGTAGAGTCCTCCCCGTTATCAGTATTCTTTAGGGGCAGTACTCTCTATAGGTAGCCTATAGCTAGTTTACTTTGTATAAACTCTCAAATAGTTTATCATGCTCCTAAACATGGATGGGGATGAATTGGGCTATGTGGTCTCATACCCTCAGCAAAGAGAGAACTAAGCAGAAAAGGGTTCTTAGGTAGGCAGTCTTGCTAGTTTGGACAGTCTTGGACAGTTTTTCTTGTCTGAGAAAGCGACATTAATGGCTGTGGTGTACTAAATTTAACTGAAATCATGGACATTTAAATTGCTGTGCTGGACTGTAGGTAAATGAGGAGTCAGCTCTGTCTGCTCTGCTGCTCCCAGTCAGGCATCTCCTAAACTACTTCTACATGAATTAGGAGGGCTCAAGTATCAAACTTCAATGGCTGCTGCATGTTGCCCAGGGAGGCTATGGCTGTCCCAGCCCTGGCAATGTTCATTCCAGGCTGGATAAATCCTTGAGCAACCTGCTCTGGTGGGAGGTGTCCCTGCCCAGGGCAGGGGGTTGGGACTAGCTCCTTTAAGGTCCTTTTCAACACTCAACATAGTATGACTCTATGTGTCTCTGCCAGTACAAGGGGAATAAAGTCAGTGAAGATGCTTCTGTAAGAGTTGAGTATTTAAAGACATCACCATAAATCTCACATGGGGCAGACACGGAGGAGCTGGGGCTGTTTTCAACTGCTGCCCATCTTTACTTCTGTATGGGGCCATAGGCTGCAGAGCACACACCACACCGAAGTTATAAACAGCATAAACTTCTCTGACCTTCATCTGTCCTGCCTCAGCCTGGCTGACATGGGAACAGAGAAGGTGGAAATCAGGCCCTACAGCTTTAACACCGGAGACTGGAACATGACCTGCCTGCTGCACACATAACCCTGCCGTGCCAGTCAGTGAACCGGCTCCGATGGTTGTGTTTAAAAACAACACAGCCCTGGACACATCCTTCCCCAGGGCTCAGATGACAGGCAGCCCTGCTAGAAACCCTTGTCCGGAGGGTTTTCTGGGAAGCTGTTTGATGAGTGGCTGTCTTGAGCCTACGCCTCCCGCACACCCCTGCGTGGGCTGGCACCCAAGACACGGCCCTGGAGCTCTCCTCTGCCTGGCAGCTGCTCCAGCTCTCACCCAGCCCTTTGCCTGGCAGAAAATCTCACTGCCCAGCTACCAACAGGCAGCAGCAGCAGGAGATCCTTCACTGTACACAGCTTAAAGGGACAGAGCAAAGCAACAGAATAAAACAGAGGGGAAGCTCAACCATCCATGCACATGTGCTGAAGTTATATAGGCTCATTGTTTAAAGTGATTTTCCCCTCCTCCTTTGTGCCCAGAAGGCACAGCTGCTTCACTCCTCAACCAGCCTTGCCACAGCTACTTCCATCATTTTTCATACACCCTGCACAGCTCTGGCCTGGCAGATCCTGTCAGGATCAGTTCCCCCCACATCTTTGTGCCCCTAAAACAGCTGAACAACACCTTTGCTACTTGAATACCTCATCTTCTTCCTCTCCTTCCCATGTCACAGTTACTCCAACCACTGTTGTCCAGGAAAGCTCCTTTCTCCCTTCCTTTCCTCTGCTCCCTGCTTGAAGCAGAGTCACTCAGGTCAAGCTTCTTGTTTCCACACTTCAACAACTGCCTGGCACCTCCCCAGGTTATATAAACCCCTTTGACCTAGGAGTTGTTTTTCCTGAGTTTCCTGGTGGGCTACAAACTACCTCCTGCCACTGCACATCTCCCCACAAACTGTTGTGTTCGTGCACATTCACACTGTGAGAAGAGCTGCTTTGCCCCTGGAACTGGGAGCACAAGGCTGAGGCTCAAAACTGATTTAGATGTGTGTGGGGGAAGTTTTTTTTGGGAATGTGGCAAAAGACTGGGCCAAGCCACACTGAACTAGGTGTACTTGTGTGTAACAGGGCTCTGTGTGCGTGAATATGGAAATCCTTCCTTTGAGCATTTCTAATTTATAGGTGTGTGTAAACGAGGTTATTTGGCCCAGTTTTCCCTGTGAATCCTTACATATTTGCTTGTGTCCTAGTGCTGTGCTGAGCTGGAAGCCTTGGCAAAAAGGCCCTTCCAGGCCGGTTGTGTTGATGTTATCAGGTGCCATAGATGCTTTTCTCAATGTTTACACCTACCTGGAAGTTTTTGTCATTGTGATAAGCTCAGAGGGTTTTTTTGGCTGCTGAGAGGCTCTATAAACTAGGTGTTCCTCCAAAGATCACACCGTGGTTGAATCAATACCTTGAGCAAACAAAGGAGATGTGTTAATGGAGTCATCTGCATTCTAATAACCCACAATAGTTACCAGCTCCTTTCTAAGTCATCTCCTCTCCAGATGCTTTCATTCTAAGGTTCATTTGCATGGCCATATGGGATTATATTTTAGAGAAAACTCTTCCTTTACTCACCATTAGACAGGCCCAGCATCTTTGCCATATTTACAATAGCATGTCCATATTGCTGCCTGGCTCTTGGGTGTATATTTTATGTCATTATAAAAAATAACTCAATAATGATTTGGGCTCCTCAGGATCCCAGGAGGTATTGGGGACCAGGTGGTCAGAGCTGTAACTCTGCCTCAAATCCTATTTGCACTTAATAGAAAATATGCAGACCTAGGGTCTTTTTGTAGGTTTTAATGTTTTCCTCAAGATTTTAGTGTTAAAAGCCAGATATCTGTAAATGTCCTGGCTGTGAAATTAACCCACAGCATATAAATCAATGGTATCTGTCCCACAAATGAGTGTAAATCACTGCACTGGGCCAAAGTTCTTCCACTGAATTTAGGGGAGTTTTCAAAACCTCATATCATGTTTCAAAGATGATTGTGGAGCTACCCCTCAGGAATGCTCAGGGGTTTACTTCCCCACAGGGCATATGTCTGAGCTGTCCCCAGGGTGCTCAGAGGACTGGGGCAAAGCTGCAGGCTTGGAATAGATAAACAGCACTTCTGATTATTTTTTGTTGGATTAGTCAAATAACTGAGATATTTCCTCTGTTCTTAACATTAATTTAAAAACAGAAGAGCTACTTGCATAAACAAGAGCTTGACATTTCTGGAATCTTTGGGGACTGGGGAGGGAGAGAACCATTTCCACCCTGCTCACTGGATGTTCAGTGTGACAGAGCACAGGCTAAGGCACAGCATGATTTCTTCTTTCCTGGTGTCCAAGCCACTGTGCTGTTTGGCATGTCTCTGCTCTTCTTGTGAGGTCTCAAATCAGCTGCCTAACCCACCTACCCCTGCAGTGTGGGAGTCAAGAAACATCCTGAAAGGCCAATTTATCTGCAGGGAGATGTTGCTGCCACAGCTAATGGGATTTACAGGGATAGAGCTGTGCTTGCCTGGGCCTCACAACACAGGGGACTCAGCCTGAGCTGCTTCTCTATGAGCCAAGTTACCACACATCTCTACCTCTGCACCTGTACATCCATACAACTCTACCTGTACATCCATACATCTGCCCCCAAAAATGCAGAGCAGAGCAAACCTGAGCCTTAGCACTGGCTCCAGCACTGATGTGCTCCAAGAACTGACTTTGTGAGTGCCATGGAGACACAGGTGATGGCACAGGACTGTGTGTATGTGCATGCAACAACTGACAAGGCACAAGAACAACCTGATCTGTGTTTCTAACAACCCTGGCGTGGGCTGCAAGGCCCAGGGATGTGCTGGCCAGAGGCACTGGCCCACACACAATGGGCTTGGTGATGATCTTGTCAAAGGAGAATCACCTCCTTTGGTCAGCAGGTTGAAGGAGGTGATTTTCCCCTTCTACTCTACTCTTGTGAGACCCCACATGGAATACTGCACACAGTTCTGGTGTTCTCAACATGAGAAGGACATGGAACTGTTGGAGGAAGACCAGAGGAGGCCACGAGATTGATAAGAGGACTGGAGCATCTCCCCTGTGAGGACAGGCTGAGAGAGTTGGGACTGTTCAGCCTGGAGAGGAGAAGGTTGTGTGGAGACCTCAGAGCAACCTGCAGGAGCTGAAGGGGCTCCAGGGAAGCTGCAGAGGGATCTGTGTTAGGAACTGCAGGGATAGGACAAGGAGGAATGGGGAGAAATTGAAAGAGGAAATTTAGATTAGGTATCAGGAAAGGGTTTTTCCTTGTGAGGGTGGTGAGACACTGGCACAGGTTGCCCAGGGAGGCTGTGGCAGCCCCAACCCTGGCAATGTTCATTCCAGGTTGGATCAAGCCTTGACCAACCTGCTCTGGTGAGAGGTGTCCCGGCCCAGGGCAGAGAGGTAGGACTGGATGATCCTTAAGCTCCGTCCCAACCCTTTCACACACTACGATTCCAGGACGTGTTCAGCCCCTTCCATCCCTCGGGACCATCCCGAGGCACACGGTGCTGAGCCCGTTCCATCCCTCGGACCGTGCCCGGTGTCCCCGCGGGGCTCGGGGTGGAGCCGGGCAGGGTTTCACCCCGTTCCATCCCGGTGTCCGCTCGGGGCGGAGCCGGGCAGGGTTTCAGCCCGTTCCATCCCGGTGCTCTCTCGGGG
>NW_008675274.1:0-4047 GCF_000695815.1 Acanthisitta chloris
TGACTGCAATCCTGTTTGGGGACTCTGTCATTTATAACAGCCGTCGGACAGGCAGCAGCAGGTTTGATGCAGTCCCTCTGGTTTACAATTGTCTCGGGGGGGGGATATTTTTTAAACAAGGTTTTGAGCAATCTGGATTTTTGGAAGTGGATAGAGATGGGACAGTGAGCTGGTGTACAGAAAAGAGTCTGGGAATGTGATGTGTTTATGTCATGGTTTAACCCAGCTGGCAACTAAGGACCATGCAGTGACTGACTCACAGTGAGATGGGGGAGAGAGTTGGAAGGGGAAAAGTGAGAAAACGCGTGGGTTGGGGAGAAGACAGTTTAACAGTGGGAAATAAAAACCCCATGCACAAGCAAATCAAAACAAGGAGTTAATTCACTGCTTCTCATGGCAGGCAGGTGTCCAGCCATCGCCAGGAAAGCAGGAATACATCAGGTGTAACAGTGATTTGAAGCCAAATGCCATCATTCTGAACATCCCCAGCTTCCTTCTTCCCCCAGATTTATATATTGAGAAGACACCATATGGTCTGAAATAATCCTTGGGTAGGTTGGGGTCAGCTGTCCTGGCTGTGTCCCCTCCTAATTCCTTGTGCACCTCCAACCTGCTCACTGGTAGGGCAGAGCGAGAAGCCAAAAAGGCTTTGGCTTTGTGTAATCTCTGCTCAGTGATAATAAAAACATCTCTGTATTACCACTCCTGTTTTCAGCACAAACCCAAAACACAGCCCCATAGGAGCTGCTGTGTGGAAAATTAAGTCTGTATCAGCCCAAAGCAGCACTGTGATAAGCATGTCTTAGAGATGCTTTCCCAAGCTTAAGAATGCAGGATGGGATAACAAAGACAGGATTGCTAACAGCAGGGCTTTTGAGCAGCTGTGTCGTCTTTGCAGAAGCACAGGAGGCAGATGGATCCCTCCTCCTTGCTTCCCACCACCAGCATGGCTGGGGTGACACCCCTGAAATGCCATCCCAATGCTTCTTTTTCACTTTCCACCAAGCTACGGAGCCAGCTCATGGAACTCTGATCTAATGCTCCCCTTCAGCTCCTTCAGCTGCACACAAGTTCTTAAAGAATCCTGGGCAAATACTGAGCCATCCCAAAACAGCTCAATTTCTAAAGGAAGTGTGTTTACCTGACTATGGCTGCTTATCCCTCATCTCCATTTCTAGTCTTCCTGCCATGCTAATTAAGGGAAATTGATGAAAGATGGAGCAACTTCAGCAATGAACCCACAAAGTGATAAAAGCTTCCAGGTACCCTTCATGATGATAATAACATTAAAAATGGTGATTCTACAGCAATTTTTAAAGTTTATTTCCCATTTCCAAAGTAAACTAGGCAGATGCACTTTATCAGATGACAAAAGCACATGATTGGATTTAATGCCCCTAGTAAGCCATACACTGTGTAAACAGTTATCTAGCATGAAAGTTATATAAAATATATGCCTGGGTGTTTTTATCCAACTATATGCACATGTTTGTACATATTTGCCTTCCCTTGAAGATAAACTCTGCCATGTTTGCTGCCTATTCAGTCACTAATTAGAGGAGACATTTGTGAAGAGAATTAATTGACTCTACTGCTCGGTCTATCATGATCACAAAGCCAGGCAAATACGACAGCTGTTGGGGAAAACTTCTGGTTTATCTTTTGCTCTTTATTCAGTGTGATTTCAATTTAAATTTTGGATTAATGTGTAGAAATCCTTCTTTTGGAGCACTCAGACCATTTTTCCCCCCTGATTTCATACATAACAGCTCTCTGCCTTAAAGAGATCCAACAGGTCTCACTTTGAAAAGGGCATATTCGTGAGTAACTTTGACTCACACATCCATTATCTGTTTTGTGCATGATGGCAACATTAAAATCTAGTCTTGTCCAACAGCAGGATTACTTCCAACTTTAATGAAGCAGCACCTGGAAACAGGTATCTTTCATTAACATGGCAAACACAAGGAGGAAAAGCAAAGAGTTTGAGCACACTCTCTTTAAGTCTGAAACAGCAGAAGCCACAATGTTCCACCTAAATAGAGCTTGGTACTCTATGTTTAACTCACTTGTGCTAATCAGCCGTAACATAAGTAGAAGGAGACCTTGGAAAGAGGGAAAAATGATTATTCTTAGTTTAAATCTCTAGGCATTTCTTTATTCACTTGCTGGGAAATTAAATGCCTGGAAAGTTTTTTCCTAAAGTCTGTTCATTTTTGTTTTCTATTTGGAACAGATGATGTCATTAATCTCTCTAAATCAACCCAACTTTGGTCTCCAGGCCAGGCCAGTAGGGCTGGTTTGTACCAATCCAAGCAGTATTTACCTTCCTGTTATGTAAAGCCCTTTGGACAAGGAAATAATGAGTCATAGAAACAAAGTTTCTGTAGAAAACAGCAAGGGAAAGGGAGGGGAGGGGAGGGGAAGAGAAAAGAAGGGGAAGGGAGAGGAGAGGAGGGGAGGGAAGGCTTTTAGGCAGGAATCTTACAAGCGAACAGGCTGATTCACTGTCTCTAATTTCTCTGCCACTCCAGTGTGTCAGTACAAAGCCATAAACATTGCTGAAGACACCTCAACAGTACAACCAAAATTGAGTGGTTTGTCCCATTCCTGAAACACTGAAGCCTGATAACTCCTTCCAAAGGGTCATGTCATGAAAGACCCAAGAAACACTGTGGGGAATATTCCAAAAACCAGGTTTTTGATTTCCTATAGGGATGTTGTTTGGGAGATTTCTCCTAAGCCTTTTACCTAATAATCTTGGCTAATATTTGGAGACTCTTTGATCTTCCTTAAACATCAGGGGACTTTTTTCCTTAATGAATAGGTTTTTTTCTTGTAACTGAGCATTAAACAACAAAATCCAACTCTGACCAGTAAGTCCAGCTGTGAATTCATTTTATCAACTTAATTAAAGGAACAATTTAATAAGCTTACACAGTACATGCTAGAAACACAAGGATGCTGGAGACTTTGGGGAGAAGTGTCCATCAAAGGATTTATGCATCAGGGAACAAGTTTTGGGTTGTTATAACTCTAATGGGTACATTTCTCCTCTGAGTGCTGCATGAACTGACTCCTTTAAACCTTCCCCTGAATGCTTTGAATATCTTTCATATACCTTTTTGCTGCTGGAATAGGAAAATATGTTGTTTTAGGAGTCTTTCCTTGCACTAAAAAGGCAATCATGCTTTAATCTAGGATGACCACTGATGGCATAAGGGGTGGAATTAGGGCCTTAATTACAAGAATCCCATGCTGTGACAGGCACTGATTTGCTTGCAAGCAAGTCTCTCTGAGATCACTGATGTTTTCAGTGAGCCTGCTGGTGATTAAGGGGGGCTTGGCAGAAGATGGTACTGAGAAAGAGATCAAGCTGATGAGCTAAATCCATAAGCTAGTAGAGTTGATTTAAACAAGGCCTCTGAAGTCTTGATTTTTATTTTAATTAAATTTTGTAGAACTTGTTATGAAATGGTTGTATTCAGACATTATTGTTTTCATTTTCTTTTTTTAAAAACGCAGTCAATTTTGAAACTTTGCTGGGTTTTTTGTGTTTGGTTTTGTTTTTTCCTTTCACATCTGCCATGTGTTTTCAGGAAGTTCATATTTTTACTGAGATATAATGTTTTTTACTGTATATCACAGAATCATACAAATACAGAATGGTTTGAGTTGGAAGGGACCTTAAAGACCCCCTAGTTGCAATCTCCTCTCATGGGCAGGGTCACCTTTCATTAGATGAGGTTACTCAAAGCCCCATCCAACCTGGCCTTGGACACCTCCAGAGACAGGGTGTGCACAGATTCTCTGGGCAACTTGTGCCAGTGGCTCACCACCCTGACAGGGAAGAATTTCTTAATATCTAATCTAAACTTGCTCTCTTTCAGTCTGAAACCATTCCCCCTTGTCCTGTCACTCCATGGTTTTGCAAATAGCCCCCATCTTTCTTGAAGGCTCCCTCCAGGTACTGGAAAGCTGCAATTACGTCACCCGAAAGTCTTCTCTTTTCCAGGCTGAAAATCCCAATTGTGTCTGCCTTTCCCT
>NW_008675274.1:4060-39444 GCF_000695815.1 Acanthisitta chloris
ATCTTGGTGTCATCCTCTGGATTTGCTTCAACAGGTCAATTTCCTTTCTTTGTGAAGTCCCCTTCAAGGTGTTGCCTATATATTCCCAGGACTTAAGTTACCATTGACATTGAGGGGAAAGTCCCAAATCCAGACTTGTCTTCTACATCTTTATTCTCACTGAACAGAATCCAAAGATACCTTAATCCATCCAACTAGGTCATGATCATAGACTCATGGAATGGTTTGGGTTGGAAGGGACCTAAGAGATCATCTCATTCCAAAATGCTTCCACTAGACTAAGTTGCTCATAATTGAGGATTATTTATATTGTCTTTCTAAAATAAGCATAAATACTTTGTGATTTTGAGTAGTAGAATGGAACAGAGGAATTAATGTATATGTCAGCCCTTACTGACAGGCATGGGGGCTTATCTCCTCCTCAGCCCCAGGCAGTGTATTTGTCTTTCTCAGTGCTTTGATGCTTCTTTCCTATGAGCCATCTCTGCTTCTGACAGTTATTTTATCTCCAGCCTGACTCGGGTCAGATGTTAACAGACCTTGAGTCCATCATATGAAGTGGCCACCAAGCAGCTGTTAGCTGCTGGTTCAAAACTAGATATGAATTCTTTCAGTCCTGGAGAATAATTGTCAAAGACAGACAGAAAGCAACACCAGATTTGTTATTAAAATACCACAGATACATCCTACACATTATAACTGGATGGGGTGGGGGAAATCAAGCAATCAATCTCAATCAATGTGTTGGAATTGGGTTTATTTTAATTATCTTTTGAAGATTTTGATTTGCTTGCATGTTTTTGGAAAATATTTCCAAAAGTAATGTTGAAGGGGAAAAGAGGCATTTTACACCCAAAAATCACCAGGCATAAATGTCATCCTCTCACATGAATGGAATAAATGAGGAACATTGAGTGACATATTTCAGGTCTTTGATTTACACAATAATAACAGTTTTGTAGCAAAGATGATATCTGAATGCAAGGTCTTTAGGGAAAAGTGGTAGTATTTGTTATCCCAGCTGTGATAAAGATAGATAGAAGCCTGTCCATTTTTTTCCAGCTGTGTCAGTTGCAGACGCTGAGTGCTGGAAGGAATCTTTTATAATTCTTATGTCCTTTCTCCTGTGTATTGAAAACAGACTAAAGTGTTTAATGAACTCTTGATCTGATCATTTATATTCTTATGGTCCTCCTTGTGCTTTTTGTTGTCGGTTGATCCTGGCTGGATGACAGGCACCCACCAAAGCTGCTCTGCCATTCCCCTCTGTAACAGGACACGGGAGAGAAAATATAATGAAAGGCTCATGAGTTGAGATAAAGACAGGGAGAGATCCTGTAGCAGTTACCATCATGGGGAAACCAGACTTAACTTACGGAAATTTGCTGAATTTGTTACCAATGAAAATCAGAGCAGGCTTTTAGATCTAATCTAAATAACATCTCTTTTAGTTTAAAGTCATTTCCCCTTGTTCTGTCAGTATCTGCCCATGTAAAAAGTCTTTCTCCCTCCTTTTTTAAGCTCCTTTTATCTACTTGAAGGCCACAATAAGGTCTCCCTACAGCCTTCTCTTCTCCAGGCTGAACACCACCAGCTCTCTCAGCCTGCCTTTGTAGGAGAGGTTCTTGTTACTATTGCCTTGACAGTAAATAGCCTACACTGTTTCTGTTTTGTAGAATGTTGTTCTCTTAAACATCTGTTGCTTTCTAAACACACATAAGTCAACTGCAGATTTTTCTGATGCCATCCCCACTAGTTGAAAAACATTTGAGCTGCTGATAATGGCCATGGACTTTTGTTTAGCTCTCATTCAGATAATTCCAGCTCCTGTGTCTTTTGCTTCGCAGCATCCCAGCTGGTGCCCCAGATTAGCTGGCTTTCTCCCAAGCTGATCTCATTTCTACCTCACTTGCCTAAAATATCTGGTTATGCTAAGGGCATTCCCTCTACTACCATACACCAAGAACAGGGTTTTGCTGAGGGCTGCAGTAACTTTCGAGGATTGGCCACATTTTCTTCCCGAGATGAAATCTGGGGAATTTTCAAAAGAATAATTTCTATCCTCATCCCTGGAAGTGTTCAAGGCTCTGAGCAACTTGATCTAGTAAGTAACATCCCTGACCATGGCAGAGGGGTTGGAAGTAGATGATCTTTAAAGTCCCTTCCAAGCCAAACAATTCTATGATTCCAACCACGGACAGTAAAAACTGAGGAATAACCATCAGGAATGCAAGTGATGCAAGAAAACTCTACACTGATATGTTCCACTTCACTTAAATTCAGTTCTGGTGTAATAAAAATGCATGAATCAGTCAGCTGAGTCACTGACTGGATCTGCTCTAAAAACTTAACACCTCTCTCAAGACTGGTTCTTGATGATCTGAGATGTCTTTTCTAACCTTAACAATTCTATTATTCTAAGATCAAACATACCAGCATGGGGGACTTTGAATCCTTGGGTCCAGAAATGGGTTGGCATTGCCAGCCCTCGAGCACTGATTGCTTGGGAGCTGTCAGAGACTCATAAAAAGAGAAGCATCATGATCAGCCCTTGATTAGGTCTATAAGAGAGACAATCAACAAGAAATGCTGTAGAGGAGCCACTAAAGGCTTACCAGGACTGGTTGAGGTTCCTTGCGGCATGTCAGCAAAACATGTTTGGGATTAATGTCCACAGTGCTTTAGAATATAAATAATAATATTATTATTTATTATTAATATGACCATCAGGTTGAGAGAGGTAATCTCTCCCTCTGCTCTGTTCCTGTGAGACCCCACCTGGAGTACTATGACCAGCTCTGAGGTCCCTACCACATGCAAGATCTGGACCTGCTGGAGCAAGTCTAGAGGAGGCCACTAATTAGATCACAGGACTGGAGCACCTATGCCACAGAGACAGGCTGAGAGACTTGAGGTTGTTCAAGTCTGGAGGAGAGAAAACTCTGAGGATACTTTAGAGCCTCTTCCAAGTGCCTAAAGGAGCTCCAAGAGTGCTGGAGAGGGACTTTTTACATAGGTGCAGAGTGATAATATGAGAGGGGGTGGCTTTAAACTTGAAGATGAGGTTTAGATTAGATATTAGGAGGAAATTCTTTACTGTGAGGCACTGGCACCGGTTGCCCAGAGAAGCTGCAGATGCCCCATCCCTGGAAGTGTTCAAGGCCAAGTTGGATGGGGCTCTGAGCAACTTGGGCTAGAGGAAGGAGTCCCTGCTCATGCAGAGGATTAAAAACTGTAAGATCCCTTCCAACCCAAACCGTTCTATGATTCTGTGCCTGTCTCCTAGTGAGGCTGAGGGAGGGACAGTAATGATTTACATCCTACCACTGCAATATGGACATTCTCCTTTTAATTTAGTAGATGACTTCAAAACTAGCAGCCTTAAGCAGACATTGACTACTTCATTACATGCTGAAATTCAGCCTCCACAGCCAACTTTGGCATGTAGATCCAGCCTGGTCCTGCTGTGCGCTGCCATTAATGTCTCTCTAACCTCATCTTTTTGCCACCTACTGACCACCCACTGGAAGATGCTAATAGGACTTTTGCCTGTGGGGGGAGAGAAGGGCTGATTTATCAGGTCATCAGGCTTCTCTTAGTGAAGCTTCTTCAGCTACAGGATCTGCTTTATTTAGTGAAATATCTCCAGGCTTTTGGTCATAGTGGTTTAAGGCATTCAATATTTTAGGGAGAGGAGAGACATGCTGAGCTAAGAGACAGCTCTAATTATGGATACTGATGTATAAAATCTTGTCTGAGCATTGTGTGGTGGGGAGGAGAGCAGGTGGACCCATCAGATATATATTGTCATAATAACCAATAAAGTGGGTTTTACTGTCCAGGGAACCTTAATAGCAGTTCATATTTGCTCTTTTTTTTTTCATTAGGTTGCTTCATTTCCAGCTCTTCATAAGTTATTTTTTCCCCTCAGTTGCAAGTTGCATTTACGTCTCTGACCCAGGAATCTTCAACTTGCAGCTCTTATTTCTGATCTCAAGTATTTACCTTTTGCCCTAGCCAGAGATTGTGCTTGTTTCCTTCTAGATTTGGATAAGGTTCATATCTGCTTAGCACCTTGCAGGTCCAATAACAACTTAATTATTTTATTTTCCCCTTTACTTCCTGAAGAATAGTACAAAGATATGAAGTACTTTTTTACAGGCAAACATTTGCTGCAGTGAGGTTTTTGTGTGCTTTCCTCTTTATTCTTTGCTTTTCACTCTTCAGAGTATCTGCTATTATGAATACTGAATATGAGAGCAAAACCCCCGATGAGTCTCAGGAATACCCCTAAGGATACAGAGGACTCTGACCTTGGACAGGTAAAAGTAAGAGGAACCTGTCTGGGGCTCAAATATAACTTTGACATCTCTCTTAAAGGACTTTTCTTAGTCCAGGCACCTGATAAGTTCACAGCACAGTGTTAAGTGTCTTTATCCAACACTTTTTTTGTCTTCTTGGACAAAAACACTTATTTTTTTGGAATAAAAATGATGGTAACTGCAGGACTTAAAATGGTGATGATGAAAGCTCCTCCAGCTAAAGTGTTCAAGCCAGGGTCACAGGGCACACAGAAAAAAGACTGAGCAACATGCTATTTTCAGCAAATGGTGCTGTACTGTCAGTTTCTATGGAGAAAACCAAGCCTGAAGCAAGCTTTTCTGAAGCTGAGACCAATTAATAAGGGATCTAGAGGTAGCATAAAATTCACTGGAATGATAGGAACATTTCCCTTTAAACTGGCACATTAAATATCTTCCCTTGCACTCTAATTTGGGCCCTAAGTAAAGGCATTGCTTGGCTTTCAAGTGTTTGTGGAGTGCCTCAAAAACAGTCCTCTGACTTTTGTTTCTTTATATTTCTGCGATTTTTTTATTTGTCTAAATTTTATCCTACACTTTGTTTCCTCTGCTGAGCTGGTGACCTACTTAGGAAAGGGCTCACAAGTCTCTGTTCAGCAGTTTTTTGATTTGTTTCTGATTTGCTGTCCTTCAGAATTCATTTTAATTGGTGAATTTGAGCCAACTTGCAATGCACTTGGCTTCTCGTAGAGCCATTAGAAATACTTTAAGGTTTTCACAGTCCTGTGGACCACAGTTTGGAAACCATTGTTGCATTGACTTATATCTTGAAGGGCTGTTTCCTTACTCTGGAATGCAATTGTTGACAGAAACTCCACTAATTATTAATGGTTATTGATATACAGTATTGATATTGGTCTAGTGGAAGGTTCCCTGCTGTCATGGTTTAATCCAAGCTAGCAACCAAGCACCACACAGCCACTCACACACTCCCCCACCAATGGGATGGGGGAGAGAATCAAAAGAGTAAAAGCAGTTTAGGAAAAAGACAGTTTAATAGAGAAAGCAAAAGCTGCACACACAAGCAAAACAATAGAAGGAATTCATTCGCTTCTTCCCATGGGCAGGAGGTGTTCATCCATCTCCAAGAGAGCAGGGCCCCATTACGTGTAACGGTTCCTTGGGAAGACAAACACTATCACTGCAAATGTCCTCCTCCTTCCTCTTTCTTCCTCCCACTTTATATACTGAGCATAGAATCATAGAATCAACCAGGTTGGAAGAGACCTCAAAGATCATCGAGTCCAACCCTACCGTCATTACTAGACCATGGCACTAAGTGCCACATCCAGTCTTGTCTTGAGCATGATGTCATATGGTATGAAATATCCCTTTGGTCAGTTTGGGTCACCTGTCCCAGCTGTGTGTCCTCCCAAGCTCCCATGCACCTCCAACTTCCATGCTAGTGTGGCAGTATGGAAAGAAGAAAAGTCCTAGTCTCTGTGTAAGCTCTGCTCAGCAACAACAAAAACATCTCTACATTGTCAACCCTGTTGTCTGCACAAATCCAAAACATAGCCTCATACTAGCCACTGTGAAGAAAGCTAACTCCACTTCAGCCCAAACCAGCACACCTGCCTAACTATATTGAGAAGTAACTATATTGTACTGTATTGTACAAATTAAGGGCTTGCTGTCCTCCACTCTTGTGAAGCTGATTGTTTAACTTTAAGAACTTGTTTCCTAACACCTTTTAGGTCGACATATTGAGTTGGTTGCTAGAGTTATGGTGACTGTACAATTAAACCTAAAGTCCCTTGACATGTGGTCCTGTGTCTTTGTTTGGCCTCATGAAAACTGATAATGAACATCATGGCCCATACAGGTGGGTGGTGACAAGGCCCAAAGTTGAGTATCAAACTTGGTTTTGCTGTCAGCAAACTGGGCCTGAAAAGTGAGGGAAAAACAAAAAGAAATCTAACTCATGTTAAAGAATCTCTGGTATGAGCAATTAACATGCCTTTTGATTTGTTTGCCTCAAAGCAGCTGTCAAAGTCTGTAAGACAATTATATTCCCCCTGGTGATTTGTCTCTATTCAGCTATCCCTAATTAGTGCTTCCTGAAAACCACCAGTAGCCTTCTGCATATGAGCAGTTTTCCTGCCCTTGTCAGAAAGAACATAGCAAAACATCTGAATATCTCTACAAGGGAACAAGTTCAGCCCTTGATGCAAATTCAAGACAACAGGATTGATTGTGCTCCCAGACATAACTGTAAAGATCAAAGGACCTTTCAGAAACTTGTGTTTCCTGCCTTGAAAAAATCCTGTAGTGCCATTCTGGCCACATTCATGGGGGGCATATTATGCTGTCTTTAGCAGGAAAGGTTTGGATGGAGAGGTGTTGGCTTTTATCAGACCATCTGAGATATTTGGAGAGTACAGAGGTGTTTGACACTCCTGCCTTTCTCTGGGTCTGAGGAGCAGCAAACTTCAAAGTATTAGCAGTTGCTCCGTGTTTAAATCCATGAGGTATTTTGAAAGGAGAACATCTGAGGCTGGTATCTGAGGGACAGAGAGATGTCAGACAATGGAGATTTAGAGAGAGAGGAGAGACAAAGAGCAAAATAATTGAAATATTTCTCATCGCCATTAAAAAGTTGCTGTGCACTTTATTTTATAAGAGGTATGAAATGTCACTTTGGTACTGCCAGAAATCAAGTGGAATATAAATCTTTGGTGGTCATATGGGAGATACCCATGACTAATTTCAGGGATGTGATTTGTGAGGACTGCTAATGTTGCCCAGAAAAGTTGTCACTGTCCCATCCCTAGAAGTGTTGAAGGCCAGGTTGGATGGGGTTTGGAGCAACCTGGTCTGGTAGAAGCTGTCCCTGCCCACAGCAGAGTGTTAGAATTAGATGATTTTTAAGGTCCCTTCCAAACCAAACCATTCTGGGATTCTGTAAGAATGGTCTCTAGTCCTTTGGCAAAGTTAATACACAAGGGACAGCTCTGAAATGGAACATGAGCAGCATCTGGGTGTTTATGTTTAAAACTGCCATCTTGAAATCATATTGCCACTTTACCTTACTCTACCTTTTGATGCTGAAGTGCTTCAGGCACCTGCATTTATGGGCCATCTGTCTCTGAGCATCTCAGTCTTGACAGTGCTAAGGAGAATAGTGACTGATACCTCCCTTCATCACACAAGCACTTGCTGGAAACACATACCATATACTTCCTAGATTAGCTCAGAAAAGCTGTGGAAGTGTTCAAGGCCAGGTTGGGTGGGGCTTAGAGGAACCTTGCCTAGTGGAATGTGTCCCTAGCCATGGCAAGGGGTTGCAACTACATGAGCTATAAGGTCCATTCCAACCCAAACCATTATGTGATTCTATCCACCACATGACGTGGAGTCTCAGATTCAGATTCTTCTTAAACAGGGCTATAACTTCAATAATTCTCCTCCCCTCGGTACAAAAAAGTTCATGCAGGCACAGTGTAGTTGGTTCCCTGCTGTGCCCTGGTGAATATGCTTTTCCACCTCTGTGGAAAATGCTGCAGCTATGAGGATGTGAGCTGATAAAATTTGTTTTGGTACTCTATAAAAAACTAGTGGAGCTTTTAAACTGTCTTAGTATAAGCCAAAACTTTCAGCCCTGAAACACCTTGGGCTACAGCCCTGAAATTTGTATTTCCTCCTGGTTTTGCCATGAGGCTAAATCCTGAATAAGAAATTTGTTTCTTATTTTAATAACCTTTTGGACTCTGTCTTTCAAGGCACTCTCCCTGTTTGCTAAAATAATTTCTCGCTAAACAATGGAACTCGTGAAACAATGGAGCTAATTCTCAGAATTCTGCCTCAACCCTAACTACCTGCAATAATACCCACTTCTTCTCACTGCAGTCCTCTATCCATCCCTCCCAGCCTCCACTTGCTATATACTAAGAAACACGATCTGTGTGATGATTAATTCCAAGTTACATATGTATTGATTGACTTGCCAGCACTTGAAAATTAGCTGATTAGATCAAGTGAAATAAATAACAGCTAATCTCACAGGGAGACTCTTTTTGTTTTGTTGTAAGTGGTGGGTTTCAGTCTTTGTTCTTCACTCAAAGTTTATTCTTCTAAGCTGACAATAAGGTAAAGCTTGTGAATGTTCGCTAAGCAGATTTAGTGGTGCTTGAGAAGTGGCAGTGGGTTATTGCAGGTTTCTGAGTGGGATTTGTAATACTTTTTGGTCTAAAAGATGTACTCTGACCTTTTTATTTTTGTATGACTTAGTCTGCAGGTTGCCCTTTTGGATGTTGCTTGAGGCATGATGAGCCTGACGTGTCCTAGCAGAGTTTTGGGGAAATGTGTTACTGGTTTCCACTCTCACTTCAATAAGAAATTCTGGGGTTTCAGTCTAGATGAGAAATGGAAGCTTTTGGGTACAGCTTGTATAAATATTGATGTTACAGAATGACAGAATATTCTGAACTAGAAGGGACCCATGAGGATCATCAAGTCCAACTCCTGGCCCTGCACGGGACATCCCTGAGAGTCACACCATGTGCCTGAGAACAATATCCAAATGCTTCTGGAGCTCTGTCAGGCTTGGGGCTGTGACCACTTCCCTGGGGAGCTGTTCCAGTGCCCACACTCTGGGGGAAGATCATTTTTCTAATGTCTAACCTAAACCTCCCCTGACACAACTTCAGGCCATTCTATCAGGTCCTGTTACTGGTTGCCAGAGAGGAGATCAGTCCTTGTCCCTGCACTTCCCCTTGTGAGAAAGTTGTATGCTAGAGTGCAGTTGTTATTTTTTCTGAAAGTTGACAAATATTTAGACATGGTTGGTTCTTTTTGGCACAGTAAGTGAACATGCTGACTGTCCCAGGTGAGGATGCTGTTGGTGAGGATGAAGTGAAAGAACCTGGCAGTACGAAAGGCGCAGAAATCTGAATGCTGTTCTTTTTCTAGCAGGACTCTGTTGATTGCTATCACTATGTTGTTACCTGCTCCTTCCCCTGGTGCTAAAAGCTTCAAGTGTCTTATATTAGAACATTCTCAAATATATTGAGTACTTTTATTTTCCAAACAACTAGCTAACATAGTTAAATTGCTCACAGATTGCATAGTTGACAGGAGAAGAGGAAATGGCCTCAAGTTGCATCAGGGGGGCTTCACATTGGGTATTAAGAGAAATTTAAGCATTGGAAAAGTTTCCCCAGGAAAAGTGGTGGAGCCACCATCCCATAAAGTGTTTAAAAAATGAGTAGATGTGGCACTTTGTGAAACGGTTTAGTGGGCATGGTGTTATTCAGTTGAAGGCTGGACTTGATGATCTCAGAGGTCTTTTCCAAACTTAATCATGCTATGACTTGCACTCTACTCATCATCTCTTAGCTTGGAAATGTGTTTCAGATTACTTCACTTTGACGACTTTTGTTTCTTAATTTTTGCAGACCTTCAGGGCTGACTTTTTAAACTAGGTTTAGTTGCTTTTTCTTTTCATTTTAACTTTTTGCTATTACAAGGCAGAAGTTGCATGCTTGTTTTCTATCCAGTCTTTCATTTTAATATTGCTACTGATATTGGCATTTATCCAAGTAATCTAAACTCCTTTTGATCTTACTAGATTGATTTTTCTATTTACTGAAAGTAGCACTAAGAAAATATTTGTATAACTTACATGGATCTATAGAGACATGCTGAAATATCCATACAAACTTTACATATTTTATCAGTTCTTCTTATCTAATTCTGACACTTACATGGCCCCATTATTGAGAGATCTGAGCATTTCAGTCTATTTTTTTTAGTCTTGACAGCTCCCTTAAGAGATAGGGACATAATATAGTCTCTCTTTACTTCTGGCTGAAACCTGTGAGATAAATCCTGGAGTTATTAATTTCTTTTAAGCGATGTTCAACCTCTTGTGTTTCCTTGACTCAGCTATTTAGGGACCACAGGCCAATCAAGAAGCAGATTCTTAAAGGCAGGTAGATTTGCAGAAAATACAACAGTGAAATACTTACATGGAATTTGTTGGAAATAAGTCCATAAATCCTGTTTAAAAAACCCAGTGCATGTTGGAAATGACCTTTAAACATTTTCATTGCACAGTTCTTAGAATACTGCATAAGGAAGCAGTATGTATTCTCTTAAGAACCCGATCTCAACTGATTTCATTGGAATAATGTCTGTAATTCCATTAAAAGTAACTGACTGCACCAACATGGTGTAACTGTCCCACTTCAAAACCAGGGAACATAGAGAAACATATCAAGCTCTGCATGTCATCAGGAGGTGTTCTCCTTGTTCAAGCTATTCACTTCCTTCTTAAGGAAGTTGCATGGGCTGGACAAAAGGTTTTCTCCTGCTGTTTTGCCTCCAGGTCTGGTTCTCACACAAGGCAGTCATGCAGTTTGGGATCATGAACTATTCTCAGTCCTTTTTGCTCTTCAACTTGTAGATTTTTTAACATTATCTGCATAAAAAACAAGAGCAAACTTCCTTCATGACACTGTTTTGGCAAGTTGGTACCATAGGTTTTTGAAGGTCATTACCCTCCCTTGCAAATGGTGGAGCCATGGGGACAGAAAAACAAGAGTATTACATAAAAAAGAGTAATTAAATTGAATGTCTGTTAAATTGATGTTGTGTCAGAACCGAGGAAAAACGCAGGATTTTACCCCAAGAGCTTATGTCTCTTGTAGTAATTTAGAATCTAAGTTGCCAATCTAAGCTGGTTATTGAGGCTCTCTCCAGCTTTGATGGAGAACTCCAGAGGATGATTGATCCCAGCTAAGGAGACTCAAATCTTGATTTTAAACAATTGGTTTAGCCTTTACATTTTAGATGACATACTAAATCCTGCCCTAACTAAAAGAAAGTGAGACAAATTTGTTAAGCAGACATCTGTAACAATTACAACAATCCATACTGATAGTGCTGTAGGTTTTAAGGATGTTGAGAAGAGTAAGGCAATGAAGCTGTTGAAGGGTCTGGAACACAAGCCCTATGAGAAGAGGCTGAGGGAACTGGGATTCTTTAGCCTGGAGAAGAGAAGGCTCTGGGATGACCTTATCAGTGTCAACAACTCCCCAAAAGGAGGTTGTAGACAGGTGGGGGTCAATGTCTTCTCCCAGGCAACTGATGGCAGGATGAGAGGACATAGTCTCAAGCTGAGTCAGGGAAGGTTTAGGTTAGACATCAGGAAGAATTTCTTCACTGAAAGGGTGATGAGACACCGAAATACACTGCCCAGGGAGCTGGTGGAGTCACCATCCCTGGAGGTGTTTAAGGAGAGACTGGGCATGGCACTTAGTGCCACGGTCTAGTTAACATGGTGCTGTTAGATCAAAGGCTGGACTTGATGTTTCCAACCTGATTGATTCTGGGTTTATGCCACAACTTCTGATGAAACTTCAACTTTTTTCCATAAAGACTAAACAGAATGATCACAACACCTGAAACAGTTATTAGGCTGTCTCCAGCAGATTAAACTATTTAGAGAAAAGAAAGGTACTTGTTCCCCTATACTGTGTAATTTGGTGGAAAGCAGCAATGAAGAGAGAAACATGGCTGAGAAGAAAGCCTTCTATTTTGGGATGCAGACATCAAACCCTCCTCTCTGTGCCACATTGCACCCACATGTAACCATGGCTGCTCAGCCCTTGGTTACAAGAACAGGGTTTACAACTACTTCTGTCTCATGAAACAGAAATTATTAACTGTTTAAAGCTGTTTATCTTTGACCATGGTCAGTACACTTTTTCTCTGGTATCTTGCCTTAACTAGTGTCTTTAGGCTGCAGACCTCTGCTGTAAGACACCTCTTGCTGTATGTTTGCAGTACTTGCACAGTGAAGTACAAATCAAGCTTAGATGCCTCTTGCAAATCATCGTCATTGTGGGGTTAATAGCAGAGGTTTGATTGGAACTTTTATTCCTGATAAGAAACTCTGTTTTCTACACGTTACATTTTTCACTCTGTTACAAAAAGTACTTAGAGGGAACCTTATAATTTTGAGAAAATTGAGACTCTGCAGCTGCTGACAGTGTCTGACAAATCCTTTTCCTCTGGGGTTATGTCAATTATGTTGTTACAGAACATGCTGAGCCTGGATCCATCCTGTCTTTTTGGGGGGCTTTTTTTTTTTGACATGTCTTGAGGAGTTGTCATTTGCAATGATGGATGAAATGGTTGCATTCAGGCAGCATTTTCTAAAGAAACTTGCGCTTTTTGGAGAAAGAGCAGTGGTTAATTGCAGGTTGGAACCATTGTAGGTTTTTTCATTAAGCAACCTGATAATGGAATAAAAAGGCCCTTGACATCTATAACTGTTGGGGTAGCTGCACTAAATAAAAAAATCAGAAAGCTGCAATATCTTTTTTTGACTCTGAAATGATTTAGAAATTCTTTTAGTTTGATATTTATTTTCATTTTTTAAAAATTTTTCTTTGGGTGTTTTTTTAACACAGTCTTGTGATTTTCACTCAGGATTTCTGTAAACTGATAATATTCTGAGGTAAATGCACAGAACTTGATCCAATTTTTGCCTTTGATTTCATTAAACTTCCTTTGGTTGTTTGGTTTTTGAGGTTGTTTTTTGGAGTCTAGGGTCAGAAATATCCATTAGTTTTTAAATCAGATATCACAGTTTCAGCCTAGCTCATGGTTTACTTACCTCTGTTTACTTCCTAAGATCCATGTCAGAGCAAGCTAATTCCAGGTGTGAATGAGGAAAGCACTGTTTTTCTTCAAGCTTATCCTAAGTGGATTTAGAATTCAGGTGCTCCCTTCTCCTTGTGACATGCTATCCTCAGTAAATCCCAGTAAATGTTCATGAACTGCTTAATTCCTGATGGCAACCTTAGTCTTCAAGTTCGAGGCATTTTTGGATGTGATAGTTGGAGGCTATTGTACTATATAAATGCCCATCATGTATAGATCAGTGAGAAAAGCTCTTTGAGAAAGCAAAATGTGAGATTTAAGTGTTGGGCTAAGATTCATCTCATTTAGCTTTAGACATCTGCAGTTGATAGCTCAGTTGTTCCCTCTGGAAACTCATGGAAAGAAATGAGCACTTCTAGAGTGATTCATCATGGCTTTTTAGATGTGTATGGTATAACAAATTGTGCCATAGACATCACTGACAGTGCTGATTAGATCTCCCATGAAGGGAGCACAGGGTCAAAACTTTTTATCACACAGGCATCTGCATTCAGTCAATGCTTTTACCTTTAAATTCTTCATACCTGTTAAAAAGTGGAGGAAGGGAAGATGTTACTGTGTCCATGTTCGTGGACATGTTGATTCAACCACCTTGTAATTCTGGGAACACAATTGTAGACTGTTTCACTAAGAATTTGACTGTAGCTTTGCTTCACAGTTGAATGCCATGATTATAGGCTGTAAGCTGTTCTCAAGGATGAGCTCTACAACAGCAAAAACCAGTCTGCAACTTGAAAACTCTTTACAAAACCATGGCTTTTTGGCATGGAAATAGTTCTATAGAGTTTTGCCTTTACCAAAATAGATGTCTGTGAAGGGCATGGGGCTACCTTAGTTGTCTTACTCTGTAGTAGCTTTTATAAAGCTTCAATACAGATAGTCTGAGTATTTATCTATGCATTAGCACTGGTACATTTCTGGAAACAGTAGGGAAAAATCTTGCAGTTGGTCCATTCAAGATTTCTGTTTTACTTCAGTGTTGGAAGTGACTCAGACTGTGGGCTAACAGTGAGCTGATGATCATTGGTTTATAGTACAGAAATAATGAATGAGTGATACAAACCCCAAGTTATAACTGTTGTTATTTGTTTAGCTGATATTTGCTCAGCCAGAAACTTAGCCCCAGACCTGAAGTAACCACAAATGAGTGTATCTTCATTTCATTCTTACTTCTTTTTGAAAATTGTTGTGATGGTTGAGTCTGGTCTAGTGTTAATCAATTCTTTCCTACATCAGTTATTGCTTAAACCAATGTTTACATAGCAACACTGAGGCAACCAGCCTTCATTTATAGCTGGAATGTTTGCTTAACTGAAGGTTTTCTATGGATTTTAATAGTTAAATTTTACATATTTAAAGTAAAAGCAGCTACATGTGGTCTCTTCTCCATCAGTTATTTCATGCACCTAACCTGCCTTAGAAAAATGTGTCACATAAGACATATGCCTCTGTTTCCTTGGAAAAACAAATTAATTCCTACAAATGTGATAGGTGGTGATGCAAAAATCTGTTCATTCCTTAAGAACCTTTGAAAATATTGGTCCCCTATATCTTGGGCAATGTCTGGCCAATTAACCAACTGAAACCCTAAATTAATCTCTATAATTGTATCAGGAGCAAGTAGATTTTTTGATGATCCAAATAAGCCTGATTGCTAGTAATTCAGTGGTTTAGAACAGAAGGACAAGGGGGAAAAGGGTCTAAGACATTTATTATTCCTTATCAAGCTTACAGCTTACTTTTAGAGATCAGAGTAAGATGTGACAATCCATCTGGTTCCAGTTTCTGCTCTTAAGTGAGTACTAAATATTAGAAACTTGAATTACATGTTTCTGAGTACCTAGGACTAGAAAGTTTTCTCAGAAGTTGTAATGATAGTAATCTAAAAGAAAATATACACAGCTCCATCTGACACAGGTTTTGCCTCATTGCTGATATCAAGAATAGAAGAGGAGTATCTGGAAACCTGGTCAAAAATTTAACACAACTGCTTATAAGGTATATCTGTGCTCTGATATTTACTGGCAGCTGATTATAACAGTTGTCACTGTACTGCCCAAGTAGAAAGGAAATAGGATGTCATGAGACAGCCCAAGGGGTCCACAGCTCTGCCTAAACCACCCTGGCCAAATAGCTGTAAGCTATAGCTCTGCCTAAGCCACCCTGGCTAAATGGTTGTAAGCTATAATTAACTCTGGCTCCCAGAGATCCTCAGAGTCTGAGGCAATAATACACCTCATACCTGGGAATCCCAAGCAGTGGTCATGTCTCTCTGTAATTGAAGTTTTGCTCCATAGCTCTTCAACTCACCTGCCCAGTGGAGACAAACGTGCTATAAAAACACATTAGGGAGAATGTCAGGACTCTTGGCTCCTTTGGCCATGTGCTTGTAGCGTGTCAAGTGAACCATTTCCATTCTTCTGTACAACCAAGCTGGGAAATAAAAAAACGTCCATTAGGGATAAGCTGTGTCCCAATTTCTCCAAGCTGCCCCATGCTAGAAACAAACTTGAAAATTGCTTCACATTAGAGCCAGATTGCTGGAGTCAGTGCTGCCAGGGAAAAGCCGTTTTCTAAATGATGAAACCTGCTCACTTATGGGATGTGAGAATGATGCTGTGTAGCCAATTTAAACCTTGTGGAGCTCTTACTTTATCAGCCTACACACTATTATCCCTTTTGCTGCTGGCTGGAGCTTGTATTATAGAACTGTCACTCCAGCAAGGGCCTGAAGGGATTATATTAACTCTTGGGCTGCTTCTAGGCTTCCCACTGACATAGCAAACCACAACCAGGTTGGGTTTTCAGCTTCCCTCTGCAGCTGTAAAGGCAGGCTCTGCAGTAGCTGAAGATACTGTCCTTCTCCAGTGGTCCTGGATGTGGCATTTTTGTTAGGAAAGCAGCAGCAGGGATTGGATTCCAATTTAAAATACAGGTTCAAATCCTCAGATCTTGAACTCAGAAAATTATTTTCTACTTCTTCTTGTAGAAGCCTGAACTCACAGGTAAAGATTTTTTTATCTGGCTCAATGTTAAGAACTTTAGTTGTACAGCTCTCTTGGTCTTACTTCTATAAGCTTCTGTAAGCTTTTCCTGTTGGAAAACATCTGTTTCAGTTGTTCCTGTGGCCATGTCTCACACTGCTTCTTGCTCCTAGTTACCTCAATTTCCTGCCATTTCCTTTTTCTGCTCAACACCTCTTAGGTGGCCCTCCCTCTGTGGTTGTGATGGTACTCTAAATTCAGAAACTTTGCTAACAATTAATTTCAGGTAATAGAAGAAGCATTCAACCATCCCTCAGGTCACAGGAAACTTAAACCCCTTTTTCCTGTCCTACTTAGCTTGACAATGCTTTTCACACAAATATATCTGCTTTCTTTATTTATTTTATGAACCTTGAATCTAATCTGCATCACAGAATCATTTAGCTTGGAAAAGACTTCTGAGATAGAGTCTAACCTTTGACTGATCACCATTTTGCCAATTAGACCATGGCACTAAGTGCCATGTCCAGCTGTTTTCTGAACATCTCAAGGGATGGTGACTCCACCACCTCCCTGGGCAGCCTGTTTCAATGTTTAACAACCCTTTCCATGAAGTAATTTCTCCTGATGTCTGGCCATTATGTCTCTATGCCTCACAAGACACCTGTAACTTGCCATCTTAAGCACCACTAGAAGATGATAGCTACTTCGAATTTTTAAATATTACTGTAAGAAGATCATTTAAATAGAAATACCTTTCAAAAAATTGAACATGTAGACGAACAGATTTTAGTTCTGGCTATTATTTTTCCTCCACTTGTGTGTCATTCATTGCACCAGGTAACAGAATTCCTATCTTTGCAAACTCCCCATTTGGAGCTCTTAGGGTTTGCTTTGACTTTAGGCATTGGACTTGCAGATGATTATTTGCTCCAAACAGTATCATAGAATTATAGCATGGTTTGGATTGAAGAGACTTTAAAGATCATGTCATTCTAACCCCTCTGCCATGGGCAGGGAGCCTTCCACTAGACCAGGTTGCTCCAAGCCCCATCCATTATGTGAGCAATGTCCCCATTGTAATGCTATTTTAAAATAGCGTGTTGGGGGTCAATAGTGGAGCAAGAATTGTTACAGATGGACTATAACTTTAAAAGGTGTTGGTTGACTAGTCTGATTAAGAGGTTTTCTTAAATAAAATTTTCGCACTTGATCCCCCAAATTCAGTTTGATTCTGCAGAGATACTATGCGTTGTTGAGAATGTGTGAATATGTGACTCAAGATTATGCAGAACACCAGATAAGGTAACTGATTCCTGGTCTGACAATCCCTTCTGAGACAAGTGTTTAATTTTGCATGAAACTGATCCAAAATATTTGTATTTATAAAGTCAAAAAATGCAGATTATTTTTGCATCTCCAGATGGACAGAATGTAACCCTTTTACTGGAATACTGTTTTATTCCATATTTGGTCATATTTCCAAACAGGAATTGCAGTTCCCTACTGGTGCAAATCAATACAGATTCACTCCAGCAAACAGGATTCCAGATTTGTGTCAGTTAAGGACATGACTACTTTTCACTGAGCCTTTATATTTCTGTCCCCTCCCATCACACAAATTTAAACTAGTGCCAGTCTATCAGTGTTAATGGAATTGTGCCCAGTTTATAATGCTGTGACACCAAAATAACACTGAAAACCCATCAGACTTTTAATTAAATAATTTTTACATGTAGCAATCAATGTAACCTAATTTCATGCAAATTATTTTACTTACAGAAATAGATCAGTATGAATTAATTCTGTATTTCTTCAAGATAAAAAGGACTAAAGGCTATTTACTGTTTGCCCACAGCACTGAAGGACTCTTGAATATTTCTGCATATTCTTTAACCTTTTATTCAGATTTTTCTGCTTTCTGCAATCTACAATAATTTATTAAAAAGAATCATAGAATCATAGAATTCCAGGGATTGAAATGGACCTTAGAGATCATCTAGTCCCAACCCCCACTGCCATAGGCAGGGATGCTTCCCCACTAGAACAGGTTGCTCAAGTCAAGTCATCCAACCTGACTTTGAACACTGCCAGGGTTAGAACATCCACTACATCCCTGGGCAACCTGTGCCAGTGTCTCACCACCCTCACAGGAAAAGAAGTTTTTCTAATATCTAACCTAAATTTCCCCTCCTTCAATTTGAACCTTTTACCCCTTGTCCTATCATTGCAGTTCCTAGCAAAGAGCCCCTCTCTGGCTCCCTTGTAGGCCCCTTCAGATACTGAAAAGTTGCTAAGAGGTCTCCATGCAGTCTTCTCTTCTCCAGGCTGAACAGCCTCAACTTCCTCAGTCTTCATAGGGGAGATGCTCCAGTCCTTTTATCAACTTTGTGGTCTCCTCTGGTCTTGCTTCAACAGTTCCATGTCCTTCTTATGTTGAATGAACTGCCTGCAGTATTCCAGGTGGTGTCTCACAAGACTGGAGTAGAGGGGGAGAATCACCTTCTTCAACCTGCTGCCCACATTTCTTTTGATGTGGCCCAGGATTTGGCTGGTTTCTGGGCTGTGAGCTCACACTGCCAGCTGATGGTGAGTTTCTCTTTCACTGTCACTTCTGTGTCTCTCTCCTCGTTGCTGGTTTCAGTTACTTCCCCACCTAGCCTGTAGTTGTGCCTGGGATTGCCATGGCCCAGATGTAGGACCTTACACTTAATTTTGTTGAACTTTATGAGGTTTGTACTGACCCACCTCTCCAGCCTGTCAAGGTCCCCTTGGATGGCACATCCCTTCCCTCCAGTGTGTGGCTGTACCACACACTTGGTGTTGTCGGTGAAGATGCTGAGGGTGGACTCAATTCCATTGTCCATGTCACTGACAAAGATGTTGAACAGTGTTGGCCCCAGCACAGACCCCTGAGGGACACCACTCTTCACTGGCCTCTACATGGACAATGAGCTGCTGACCACAACTCTGCATGTGACTGTCCAGACAGTTCTTTATCCACCAAGTGGTCCATCCATCAAATCTATGTCGCTCCAATAAGGATATCATGCAGGACAATGTCAAATGCTTTGCATATGTCCAGACAGATGGTATCAGTTGTTTTGCCCCTATCCACAAATGCTGTGGCCCCATCATAGAAGACCACCAAATTCATCAGGCATGACTTGCCTCTGGTAAAGCCACGTTGGGTATTACCGATCACCTCTTTGCTTTTCATGTGCCTAAGCATATCTTCCAGGAGAATGTGTTCCATGATCTTGCCCTGCACAGAGGTGAGACTGACTGGTTGATAATTATCCTGGAAGTTGGTTCCTTTTTAATATTTCTATCTCTCACACACATCATGAAACACTTTTTTCTTGCTGAGACCGCAATATTGTTTCACCTTTGGTAGTGAAACAGAAATTTTCATGGTAAGCAACTAAAAATATCCTAATAATGGTGTTGAGAAAAATGTGCACTGTTAAGTTACAACAGCCAGACAGGCTCCTCAACTCCCAGTAAAGGCATGAATCCCTAGTTCTTTAGTTATCATTACACTGAATGGTTTTTTACCTTCCTTGAAGGACAGCAGCTTCCAAGTCACTTTGTTGTTGCTGTTCGAACAGCTACTGTGGTTTTGCTCTGTTAATTCTAATTCCCAGCTGTAATTTTTGTTATTGTTATAATCCTTTTCACCAGGAGCCAATGCACTTTTATTTATCCCTTGCCCTGCTTTCATGGACAGTGCAAAAATGCCAACAGTTTTTCTGGAGAGTCTTTTCAGGCCATGGCACTTCATAAATATCATTAAAGAATGTCACTTTGCTAATGTTTATGCAAAATTTGTGGTCTTCTGTAGCAAAAGAGAAGCAGAAGATACCAAGCCAGTAATCTGAAAGGAGCAACACTTATCACACTGGGCAGTTCTAAACCCTGACTTACCGCAATTTCCCCTGTCTCCTGGACTCTGACTCCAGGTGTACCTCCCAGTACTTGCACCACCTCTACCTGAGTACAAGGGGGTTCCAAAGCTGCTTCTCCCTGTGCCTAAACTCCTTGTTATGTATAAAGCATATCTAAACCATGTCTTTCAAAACTGGACTGGCTGCAAACTAATTTATGGCCATTTTATGTTAAAATGCACTCAGGCTGACATAGGTGCTTACAGCTTAATGACTGGAGAAAATTACTAAGAATGGGAAGGATAAAAGCTCAAGTCTTTTTGTGCTTTGAGAGACAGATTTAGGAAATGCCTATGTTCTAAGGCAGAGCCTTTCTTGCTGTGGATACAATGTCATGCTGCACCTTAGCAGGGGCTAAGGATCCTTTTCAGTGTGGCAGCATCAACTAGAGATTTTCTGCAAATAAGTGAATGAAAAAAAAATTGGTTTCCAGAAATGCAGAGGAACTCCAATAACCTCATCAAAGAAATGAGCCTCAGCTGTTCCCAGTGGTGTCCAAGGACAGATATGGATGAGTGGCTGGGGATGAGACCCATGATTTAGTTGGAGAGGGTCTGCAATGCCTGACAGACTGAAAGAGGGTTTATTGCTTGGGTATGGGGATCAGGATAGGTTGTAGGGGAAAAGTACCTTTGGGTGTTGAAAAACTTACTATGAGATGGTATAGGGAAGCACCAAAGGAAAGGACTGAGATGGCTAAGGGAGGAACAAGTATGGGAAATTAGAGATAAGGGGATGCAGACAGTCCCATGTAGAAAGTGGATGGTCGATGTGCTTGTCTGGCCTACACCTCCACCTGATTATTATAGTCTGTCCTGTCTCCTCATTAAACTCCATTTGTAATCATTTTCCTGAGTGAAGGGCTTCCTATCCTGTGTGCACATTCAGCTGTGCAGCTGAGTGCAGCATCAGAGTCATGCCATGGAGTGTGAACCACCAGAGTGTGAACTCTACTGAACATCAAGCCAGACTAGCTGGTGAGGAAGATACATTGCTTGGGAGCCAGGTATCAGGATTGACAGAAATCTGGGCCAAATACTGGAGAAATGCAAGTCTGGCAAGTAGGCTCCTGGAGGGATGAGACAGTCCAAGCCAGATACTGGAGAGGCCATGGGATTTGGGGGTCATCTGAGCCTGTCTGCATGTGTGTGTCCAGGTTTGAGGACACGAGGGGATCCAGAGACAGGTACTAGGCAGACTGAGCATCCAGCAGCTACTGGAGGGCTCCATAGAGTGTGTGTGTGTGTGTGTGTGTGTGTGTGCTCATGTGAGAGTCTCCAGAAACTGAAGTGGTCCTGTAGGCTTTGAGGACTCATACACCCAAGTGCCAGCAGCTGGGCAGTCCAGGGATTCAGGGCTTGGATTTGGAGAGGCTAAATGTTTAAGACCAGTTACTGGAGGGATCCAGAGTCCATTTAATATGTATTTCCCACTAACTGCCCTTCCCGTTGATCAGCCAGAGAGGAGAACAGGATGAGGCTATTGGTACCTGCCAGAGTTCAAGAAGCATTTGCACAATGCTCCCAGGCACATGGTGTGATTCTTGGGGATGTCCTGTGCAGGGCCAGGATTTAGAACTGAGGCATAGGTGATGCCTGGAATGTTCCTGTGCATGGCCAGGAGAGGGACTTAATGATCCTTGTGGGTACCTTCCAACTCAGGATATTCTATGATTCTACCAATTTTTCTTGCTTGAATGCTGTGTTTTCTCCCTGTGGTGATCTGTGTGGATTCCATGTGGTTTATACATGTGTGTGCCTATTGGGAATACACATCCAGTCTTGCTACTGGCTGGACCAGGACCATGGGGCTGTGGCAGATTCCACTGTCCATGTCACCCTATGAGCAACCAGAATTTGCAGCTCCCTGGCAGACAATACAGTTGCAGTGAATTTTATTTCTGGAGTGGTTCACACGAGTCTATTCCATATAATAGCAGGGCATAGCAAGCAGAAAGAAGTTTTAAACTGGATTAGAATATTAAATTTGAGAATATAAATACAGGAAGAAGTAGAAATATAAATGATTCCTTAATATATCCTTTTACCCTTATTCTGTGCCACCTGGCACAGAATATTTTTCCTGAGGAATTTTTTTCCTGAGGAAATGTTCATAAAATTAATGTTTCAATAAACAGCAAAAGGTCATTGCATAATCATTATGAACATTTTCATTAAACTGCCCCATCTCAACAACCCTGGTGTGATTGCTCCAAAATGAATTACCTTTTCTAAATTAGTTATGCCAAGAGCTAAGTAGACCCCTATAAAAACAGAATGAAAATTAGTATTAGATGAGATTTTGTATGGTTTGAATACTGTTGTGATTAGTAATTTTGGGACAATGTGTCCCAATTGGATCTGCAATATAATTGTAAATGCAGGTTGTACTAACAAAGGTAAACAACTGACAGTCCTGGCAAGCAATTCTCAATCACCTTCTCAAATCCACCCCTTTATAGCATGTAGTGCTGGACTGCATTAATATGCACTTTACTGAAAAAGGGGGAAGAAAAGCCACAGAAGTGGCAAACTCCTAGATGAGAGTATACTTGCACAATATAGCAAAATTCAGCTGCTGCAGAAAGCAAGAGGCAATAACTCTATAAATCAGATGGGAACTAGGGACCAGAATCATGATGAGAGCCCTGTTATTATTATTACTTTCTTTAGCAGTGAGAGCACAGGCATTTACAACTTACACTAGGGGAAACATTTACAGGCTTAAGTACAGTAAATGTGGTGTATTCCCTGTGTTTCAGAAGTAATTTTCCTTCACACATGCACTCCTTTAAAGTACATATATTGCTATAAGGCAAATAATGCCGGTATCAGTTGGTGGACTGGGACACAGAAACCTAGTCTAGAGTTTCCAAAACTGGTTTTCTACTGGTAAATTCAGCAAATGTTTTTTTTTTAAAAATCCCTATAATCCAGTCTATCCAGGAGATTTCTGAGTTTTACTGAAGTCAACTTGAGAACTAAACAGCAGAAAACAAATTCTGGACCCATGGTGGTGATATGTTCTGATCACAGAATTTGGGTATATTTCATATAGTTGTGTTTTGCTGCTCAGCACAGTTCATTTTTGTAAATTACTCTGGGTCTTCACTGAGCTGGTACTGCAGTCTACATCCTTCAATAACAGCACTAAACAGGAGCAATGCAAATCCAAACTGCTTTTTCCTCCTGCACTGTATTCACTACCCATTTGACTTCATATCTGTAGTCCCATCACACATTTTCAAAGGACAACAGTTAGGTCACCAAGGAAATTTGAATCAGTTAACTTCAAAGAGTCATGTCTGGTTTGACCAGGAGCAGGACTTTGAAAAGACACTAAACAAAGAATACAGCTTCCTTGGTTTTTCAGTGGAACTTTGAGTCTGAAATTTCTAGAGCTTGTAAATGAGCAAAAATATGGTGCACCACATCTTCTGCACTTCACCAAACATTGGGATCATCTGTTGTGTTGTTTAATGTTGAGAAATGTAAAAACAGTATTGCCATTCTCTGCAAAACTATCCACAATTCAATAGATATTTCTATTGAGGAAATTATCACTGGGTTATTTGTTTTAAGCTGTAGATGAGGATTCTGTCTATACCCTAAAAGAAAGGAAGGTAAACTGGTTGGCAGTTCAATTCTATTAAATATTCAGGTTGTCAGAAGAATTTCTAGTCCTGGGAGTCTTCCCCAGCTCTAGGGATGAAAGAGAATGAAGCCTGTTAAAATGGTACATGTTTAATAACAATGTTTAATTACCATGAAGATGCACAGTTTGTATTCTACAGTTTCATGCACGTTACAAGTTGTTGTTTGCTTTGATTCCATATAATCCCCAGGTTAGAATATCAATGTTTGATGAGTATAAGACTATATAGAGTGCTTAAGTGTGTGTTGTCAAATCTCTTTCTTTTCAAAGACATCTTTTCAAAACTGTTTTCAGCTGAACTGCTTTATTGGAGGAGGATTAATTTCTCTCCAAGTCTATTCAGTTTCTAAAAAATCACATAAAACCAGTTAGGGCTGTATGAATTTGTAGGGAGATATTTATTTTTTTCTGGAGACACACAGTGGCAGCAAGATCTCATTTGAATCCTACAACACAGCAGAGCAAAAATTGAAATATTAATATCACATGGAATTTATATTGCACTATTCAAACTTGGCAAACGTTGCAGCTAATTGAATTCATAATATTGCTGTGGAGTCATTGTTGTGCTGAGGACACGTGAGGGTATATGAAGGCAAGATTTAAGGGAATGTTACTGGAGGAAGAGAGAGTCCTAAGCATGAATTTGCAGCACTAACATCTAATGAGTCCCTCTTTGTCCCAGAAGTCAATCAGAAAGAAAAGTCAGGAAAATTACTTCACAGTTCAGTGTATAGTGCCCAGGTAGCTTAGATAGTATCAATAACTCATTAGATGTGTGTGGTAGCAGTAAAAAGTCTCACCTGAAATCATATCTCTGTAAAGGTCCAGAACGACTTTTGAGTTCATGGCCCTGAGCAAAAAAATGCCTCACTTACACTGTGGTGGTAGGTTTATGTGACACAAGCTAAGAGGCACTTTTGGTGAAAGCAAACTGGACTCCCTCTGGCACCAGCAGTATCTTCATGTGCGTGACACACTCAGGGGTCCCTTTTTTGGCTGATGTGCTCTACTTCAGAGTTTGGTGTATCTTAAGAAAAGGTTTACAAAAACAACACTATGGATGAAAATGACAGATCCTTTTGTGCCACTGGGAAGCCCAGAGCCTGTTGGGGTAGGATGGAACAGAAGACATCTCCTTTCCCTCTACTATTTTTGCCACTGGGTTGTTGGGCAATTTAGATAGAACATGCTGTGTGTTCCTCTGTCTGTATACCTCACTTGCCTTCCACACTTCATCTGTGAGAGCACACAGAGGTATCATAGAATCGTTGTGGTTGGAAAAGACCTCCAAGACCATTGAGTCCAACTTTTGACCGATTGCCACCACATCAACTAGACCATAACACTAAATGCAGTTGTTTCTTGGACACCTCCAGGGATGGTGACTCCACCACCTCCCTGGGCAGCCTGTTCCAATGCTTGACAAACATTTCTGTGGAGAAATTCTTCCTGATGTCCAACCTGAACCTCCCCTGGAGCAGCTTGAGGCTGTGCCCTCTCATCCTGTCACTAGTTGCCTGGGAGATGAGGCTGCTCCCCACCTTGCTACAACCTCCTTTCAGGTAATTGTAGAGACTGATAAGGTCACCACTGAGTCTCTTTTTCTCCAGACTAAACAGCCCCAGCTCCCTCAGCCATTCCTCATATGATTTACTCTATGGACCCTTCACCAGCTCTGTTGTCCTTCTCTGGACTCACTGCAGCATCTCAATGTCTTTCTTGAAGTGAGGGGCCTGGAACTGGACACAGTACTTGAGGTGTGGTCTCACCGCTGTGCCTTGACTGTCTGTGAAAAAAAAAGAACGAATAGACCAAACCAAAAACCTCCTTCAAATCAAACCAAGAAAAAAAACTCAAAGAGGCAAAAATGACCAAATCTATTCTGTTCAGCAGTTTGGGATGGAAATGTGGGTATATATCTTTGGTTGTTAAGAGATGGCCTTCTCTCCTTAGATGTCTTCAGAGAGAAGGAGATAGCCTTGCTCATTTATTTTAAGAGAATTAATAACTGAGCTGACATAGTTTATTGTGGTGACTCTAGAAAACTGAGCACTATATTCAAATTCTTTAATAATGTAGGAATTCCTGTGACAACTGCTCTACCAAAATGCTTTCCTGACTCACCCATTGTAGTTTTCTCTTTATGAATCTGAAAGATGAAAAAAAAAAAAGGGAAAAGAAATTTTAGGAACTTGCTGTTTGTGACCTCAGGCTCTTTGGGATTTTGGAGAAAGACTTTTTTGTTGTTGATTTTTAAAGCTCTTTCTGTTGTAAATCATGTGAATAACACAGATATTGGAAGAAGCTATGCTAAAATAAATAGTCTGTAATTAAAACTATAAGCAGATGAACATAAACATTGAATCTTCTTACATTCCCCTTTGGACTCTTGTTCTCCTGTTTCATGTGTTCAGACTCAATCCATAAGGCTGAATAATTTAAGCTTTTTGATTGACAGCCTTCTCAACATTAGGTGTTATTTATGCTCATATTTTCATATTGTGAGTATTATCACGCCACCAGGATCGAAAGAATTTCACTTTCAGCCATGCTTCAATGCTGCTCAATCAGAGCAGCCAAATCCTACCTTCATGCCCATATGTCCAAGGAGAAAAAGAATCAATTTGAAGTTTTTCTGTGCACAAACTGTTTGTAAATCACTGAGTTATAGGAAGCACCATATCCGCTTCAGAAACATTACTTCATTATCAGCAACTTCAATTTTTTTTCAGTTACAACCATTAAAAATATATCAAGTTTAAAGAACAATGACTTAAGGGAGCTTTTGTAGGTAAATCATGGGATTTTTGTGCTTAATACTCCCTGTTAACACAAGGTTTTTATTAACACACTAATACTTATCAAGATGGTCTCCACAATAATAGAAATTGAAAGTTTTGTTGTTTGGTTCTTTGGGGATTTTTTCCCATTGAAAAGTCACTGTTTCATGTTATTTCATCATTTCAGAAAGTGATGCTCCAAGAAACACAATAGCTCTCAAACCTTGAGGAAATCTTTTGATTTCATCACAAAAGCAGAAGCGTGTCAGGCTCTGCTCTACTTGATCTCGTCTTTAGTTTCACAGTCCCAGGTTTGCAGACTTTGCTTTGCAACACCCAGGAAAAGAGCAAAGACCCCTCTAATGAAGGGTATGGTGGATGTGAGTGATGCAAAACTTAGTCCAGAGGTTCACAGCACAGGTTTGTAGCAAATAAGTGATTCAGGGGTGGCTTCAGTGGACCTTCCATGGTATCAGCTGGAGTTCACCCAGCACAATTCACTTTCCAGTGAGGAGCCACTTGGCACATCTAGTTCTGCAGCTTCTTTCCCAGTCAGTTTCCAGTGTTGTTTATCGCTTGCAGTCCAGAAACCAACTGAATCATGGGCTGCATCAAAAGGAGTGTGGGCAACAGGTCAAGGGAGAAGAGAAGGTTGCATGGAGACCTCATAGTAGCCTTTCAGTCTCTGAAAGGGCCTACAAGGGAGCTGGAGAGGGACTTTGTTAGGAACTGCACTGATAAGACAAGGGGTAACTGGTTTATATTGAAGGAGGGGAAATTTAGGCTAGATATTTGGAAGAAGTTTGTTTTTTTTCTCCCCACCTGGTCTGGTGGGGAGGTGTCCCTGCCCATGGCAGGGTGTGTTGGAACTAGATGATCTGTAAGGTCCATTCCAACCCCCAAAATTCTATGATTCTGCTATCTATATTAAAGCATGATGTTGTAGAAATTTTAGTTTACCCCGCCACAAGGAAAGGTCCCAGCCCTCCACATAATACTTTTCCAGCATCACAGAATATTCCACTAAAATAACAGAGAACTAAATGATGCAAACCCTGCAGCCCAAAATGGGTGTGTTTTCACAAGAGATTCTTTACTATATATAGCTCTGAAACCTGCAAAACCCCCATGGTGTATAGTAATATATTTGAGGGACTTACACTGTCAAAAATGTAAATCAATTTTAAAGCACACTATTCCCAAGCTGATTTTGAGACTGATCTTCATGGCTGCAATGAGTAGGAGGAGGGAAAAGCTACAGACTGGGAGTCTTCTTACACATTTAAGAAACATAACTGCTGTCACATTAGGCCTTCAAACAGTTCAGGACTGATTTTCCAAGTATTCAGTATGTTCCTTTACCAGGTATTTATGCACCCTGGAGAAGCAAACTAAATTTTCAAACCTAAGATGCTAGGAAATGTATTTATGCCCATTTACTGTTGCTATATATGTTTGGGAAAAGGTACAGAGGAAAAATAGCTTCAAACCTGAAGACATAACTGTATATCCCAGTTATGCAATCCCAGGCACATATGCAGGTTGGGTGGGGAAGTAATTGAGAACAGCAATGAGGAGAAAGACTTGGGTATGATAGTAGATGAGAAACTCACCATAACCTGGCAGTGTGCACTCACAGCCCAGGCCCAGAAAGCAAATCCTGGACTGCATCAAAAGGACTGTGGGCAGCAGGTCAACGGAGAGGATTCTCCCCCTCTGCTCTGCTCTTGTGAGATGAGAAACATAACCTGGCAGTGTGCACTCACAGCCCAGAAAGCCAATCAAATCCTGGACTGCATCAAAAGGACTGTGGGCAGCAGGTCAACGGAGAGGATTCTCCCCCTCTGCTCTGCTCTTGTGAGACCCCACCTGGAATATTGCATGCAGTTCTGGTGTCCTCAACATAAGAAAAACATAGAACTGTTGGAGCATGTCCAGAGGAGGCTACGTAGTTGATAAGGGGACTCAAGCATCTCCCCTATGAACACAGGCTGAGGAAGTTGGGGCTGTTCAGCCTGGAGAAGAGAAGGTTGCATGGAGACCTCTTAGCAACCTTCCAGTATCTGAAGGGGCGTACAGGGGAGGCAGAGAGGGACTCTTAGGAGCTGCAGTGACAGGACAAGGGGCAATGGGTACAAATTGAAAGAGGGGAAATTTAGGCTAGATACAAGGAAAAAATTTTCATTTAATAACATCAGTTAATCTGCATGACCAATATCACTTGCGAGAGCTGTATGAAGACATTTCAGTTTTAAATAGTCCTCAGTGTTGCGTGATTTCTCAGTTTGCATAGTGACATTAATAAAACTCCTTCAGGCCATGCTAAATAATGTTTGATATGCTATGATGTAAGGAACCAAAACTAGGCTTGATAAGCAAATAGCAAAATTGAAAATAGCACACTCAAAAGATAATGACGAACCTTTGGCACTACTTACTGTATGTGGCCATGGAGTCCATATGGATTTCTCCATCAGTTCTTCCACTGCTTCTTGAAATAGTAACTTTTAAACATTTTGATATAGATGGAATTCACCTACCTACATGTGGCTTGTACTGTGTCTTGGTGTGTGGTAGTAGTAGTGTAGAAGTATGCAGTAGAAGTACCACCCACTTCTCTCTTTGTGGTCTACAGAGATCTAACCACTATAAAGAATGGAGTCCTCAGTGAAACTTCTTTCATCCTAAAGTGAATATTTTGCACAGTTGCTCAAAGGCTTAATGCTTGTTAAATGTAAAAAAATAAAATTATAGTTTTTCAGGATCTTCTAATAGGACAATGTTCATGTGTGAAATCAAATCATAGCATCATAGAATTTTAGGGGTTGGAATGGACTTTAGACATCATTTAGTCCCATCCACACCCCCCCTTACCCTCCCATGGGCAGGGACACCTCCCCATTTGACCAGGTTGCTCAAGGGCTTATCCAACCTGGCTCTGAACACTGCCAGGGTTGGGGCATCCACTAGTTCCCTGGGCAACCTATTTCAGTGTCTCACCACCCTCATAGGAAAAAAACATTTCCTAGTATCTAGCCTAAATTTCCCCTCTCTCAGTTTGAACCCATTGCCCCTTGTCCTATCACTGTAGTTCCTAACCTCAAACTGTACTGTTTGCCCCTGTCCTACAGTCACAGGGGTCTCTGTTGAAAGAGATCTTGAGGTAGTACATTCAGCTAAATCAAGTGAGGCTTCCCAGACTGCTCTTCTGTTCACATTTTATTATCTAGCTGGTCTGTGGTTCCACGTGAACACTCCATCTCAGCTACAATCCATCTTTAGCAATAATAATAACCACACACAAAACATCTCCTTTGCCCCTGTCCTACAGTCACAGGGGTCTCTGTTGAAAGAGATCTTGAGGTAGTACATTCAGCTAAATCAAGTGAGGCTTCCCAGACTGCTCTTCTGTTCACATTTTATTATCTAGCTGGTCTGTGGTTCCACGTGAACACTCCATCTCAGCTACAATCCATCTTTAGCAATAATAATAACCACACACAAAACATCTCCTAAAACTCTTAACCACCTATAAAAGATTGTCTTAATGATTAGTTCTGCATTTACTGGGAAGTGTGTAATGATTGTTTACAAACATCTCTGTACACTTTAATAACTTTGGCAGCATGGAATTGCCTGGAAATCAATGAGTCACTTAACCCAGAGTGTTAATCAACACATTTAAGCACACAAATTGCACTGGACTGAGCAGGATATATCTGGGGGAATCTCCAGAACTGTTTGAAATTCCCACCTGGGGAGCTCCTGTAGAACACTCAGTTAAATGGTTGATTGTTCAGTCAGTCCCCATGTTCCAATTCTGTCCGATGCCTCAAACCAGTCTGTTATCTCATCTGTGCAGACAACCAGAAACATAGTCCCTGAAACACCCAGGGAATTTATGGTTTAATTCCCTGTCTTGAACACACATGATCCTGATACCTAGTTACAATTGTAACTAAAGAACAAACTTTCTTTTCCTAGTTGCAATCATTAACAGCTGAAGTCCCATATTTCTTGCCACATGACCAAAACCTGGTCAGGTGAATTCCATCCAGAATCCATCTTCTTTCTCACTGCTTATTCTAGGGAGTCCATAATAACCTTTGAGCTGAAGCTACTTACACTGTGTACATCTCCTCCTAGTCTGAGTCCCAGACATAGTGGCTCTTGGGCTTGACTCACTGTTATCTTCTGACAACTTGAGTCCCAGATGTAGTGGCTCTCGGTCTTGACTCACTGTTATCTTCTGACAACTCTGAATCCTATGCTAACATCAACTGGAAATTAAGATGGAAGTGTGGAAATTTTGAATAAACATGGAAGGAAATTGCTTTCTGATCAGAACAGTGCAAGCTAAAAAGCTGACTGAATTTGCATTCTTATTCTGTGATGAAGCTGTATTCATTTTTAAGGCATGGTTGCCCATGTAGACTCAGAAATATACGTGTGGTGCTTGAACATGATTATCAGTGTTACCAAACTGCTGGAATGATCCTTAATATGTCTTCCCCCTGGACCAAACCACACTTTCAAACAATTCCCAGACCCAAGAATCAATGTCTGAATCTTCATAGGGATGCTTCAAAGGGTCTCAAAGTAATCCTATGTAGATTTCTGGTTTAAATAGATGCTTATTTTGGGGTTAATTTGCTCATTTAATTCTCTGAAAGGAAAAGAAAATGGTAAGTTTTCCTATGTTCTTCATTTGAGAAGGCAGAATACCTCAGGAAGAATCATCCCGCAGAAGTCTCAGCAAAGGAGATGGAAGAAAAAGGGAAAAAAAGTCTCTAATAGTCTTATTTGTTCTTCAGACTATCACTACAAGAAGGCAAGTTACAAAGGCATTTGAAATACTTCGAGATGCAGCAGGTAGCAAAGAAGAAGACAGAGGCATGACTGATCCTTTAAAATTCAATAAAGTTTAGAATTCAATATTTAGAACAACTTCAGTAGTCCAAGACTGACAAACCCACCAAGGCATCCCCTTAAGTTCTCTATTGTGCAAATAATGTTTTATCCAAAGTCTTTATAGGATTCTGATGTACTCAGTTATTAGGAAACAGATTTAACGTGATGGATGTTTGCTGCCTCTGATTCTGTCCAGGCATTCTTCCACCACTCAGAGAGATCAATGATAAGTCATTTTCTTCAATATAGTGGAAGGAAAGCACTATCTCACACTGCAGTCTTACTCTCCCTTGTCACATGTCATGTATTACATGACATCCAAGGAAGGATCTACTGTATTATTGCTTTGTATTTCTTTCTTTTAAATTATTTTCTTTTATTATTTTCTCTAAGGTTCCACTGGGAAAACAGAAGTAAAGAAGAAGACAAAAGAGCATCAGGAGTTTGACAAAGACAAAGGATACACAAAAGCACTGATCAAAGAAAGTCCAATCTTAGTCCTTGATGGTGGCAATGAAACACTAAGAGGGTTTTATTCTCTCTGGGGTTACATTTATCATTTGAATTCCTGTCAAGGGAGGAAATGTTAAGATGCATTGTGTCTGGATTTGCCAATTTAGATCCTCAATTGGCTAAGCCCCAATGCCAACACATTCCTGAGACTATCAGAGCCAATCCTTCTTGGTTTCAGGTAGGAGATGATGAATTTTGATTCATCATTTGATGAATTTTTGAGCCACATTATGTGCAGGTATTTCATATCCACTAGATTTGCATGTCCGGGTTTTAACTACTAAAGTTTTACAAAACTTCTAGTTCCAAGTAAGAACTCTTGGGCATCTTACAACGTCTTTAAAGAGAAATATTTTTTTCTCCCAAGATTAGTTTCAAAAGTCATTTATAAAGCATGAATATATATTGAAATTTACAGTTTAGCCTTTATAACACAGTGGACCAAAGACTGCAGAGAAAGGAGGATAACTGGAAATTCTTCAAGGCTCCAAAAATAATAACAGGTGCAAATCACCAAAAATGGAATGTTAGCTGAATGCTAGCTACTAACATTTTAGTTCTCTTACCTCATAAGCTTCTCCAAGTGTATTAGAGAGATTAATTTGTATCTATCAATAACACAACTATGGTCACAATGACTTACCTCAAAAACATTTAAGCAATTTAGGAGCAACACATTGAAAAGGAGAAATGCAAGATCAAGTATATTCCATAAAGAACAGACTGACAAATAGGCTGCATTTAGGTTTGGATTTTCAGTACAACATTGCCTGCAGGCTGCTTGTTGCTGCACATGCTCTTTACCTGACATTAAATGTGAAGCTTTTTCCTCTTGGTCAAAAAGAGAAAAGTTACCTTCCAGCACAATCCAAATACAATTAGAAGTAAACAGATCCCTGTTGCCAAGTAGTTAATGAGCTCTAAATTCACATATGAAGTTGCTCTGTGGCAAATCCCTGAGGGTTCAGGCTTCCATATTGTTGGTACCAAGTTTTCAGACCTCACTGAGGAATCATTTACAGTGTCCTGGCTTTGTTTAGTTTTCTTATGTCTTACATCTAAGAATGAAGAGGTTTTTAGATAGAAGAAAGATGTTTTTTACAATTAACACGGTAAAAATAGCTACAGGTTACCCAGAGATGTGGTGGATGTCCTATTCCTGTAAACATTCAAGGTCAGGTTGGATGGGGCTCTGAGCAAACTGGTCTAGTTGAAGATGTCCCTGCTCATGGCAGGGGGTTGGACTAGATGAGATTTAAAGATCCTTTCCAACCCAAAGTGTTCTATGCTTCTATGAAAGAAGTATAATAAATAGAAAGACAAGGTGTTTCCAGACAAGTGCCCCTTACAGAAGGCCATGGGAAATGCATCTGAGAGTGACTATGTGTTATCACTGCAGTCTGTCCAGATACTAACATTCATGGTATCTCCACTGGATTTCCTTTCTAGTTTTTGACAAAAACAACACTCAAATACAAATGAAGTGACTTTCATGTGCTGGTTTGTTTTGTTCTTTGTTTTTCAGATTTTCTTCTTTGGCTTATTCCACCCACAAACCAGAGTCATGAAAAAAGATTCAATGTAAGAAATGCAGACGTATTTTCTATCTATGAATTACCAGAAAATTTTCAGAATCTTCTAGGAAAAGTGGCATCTGCAAAAAAATGCAGAGCAGGTATTTCATGCAGTCCTACCACTTTTGACTCAGAGCAACTGCAGGGATTGCTTTTCTTCATCACCCAAGTTTTGAAAAAGGGGAAGAAAAAAGGAAAGATGAGAGTTTTGCCTTTCACTGGATAATGATTTCCGGAGAATCATGAGTAAGGCCTGAGAAAATAAAACAGAGCAGAAGTGTCAACATCTCTAATGCCAATATCATTGTAAGCATTGCCACAGGAGGTTTTTGTGCTTCTGTAGCAATGTATTTTATTCTGGCATGATGCCACTACGCCAGCTGATGTGGAGGGGGGAACTTTCCACTTTCCATTCACTGCTTTACTACATTATATATGCTTGGGAAAAGCTGTGTTTTAAGCAGACAATATGAAATGAGCTACTTCTGTGAAGTGAATAACTTAAACCTTACCTCCTCCAACATGACTCAGTCTTTGCCTGCAAAGTTGATGTACATTGTGTCAAGTGTTTTCATTTGTCAATCCATAGGGTAACAAAACTCATGTACGTGCTGTTTCATGCCCAGTTTCTCTTCCAGTGCAAACACAAAGGTGTTGTAGTAAAGAGAAGTCATATTGTACGGAAATAATATCCTCTAAGTGTTATATGAAACTCCTTCTGATCATTCACATTCCTTCTTTCTGGATATTATATTTAGTCAGTCATGTGATATCAAGTGACTGCAACTCACTGAAAATCCTTCATTGGATTTTCTATGGAAAATACTTCTTTTTTCAGGGATACGGTATCACTCAAAAAAAAAGGAAAAAGTAAAAAACTAACAGGAATACATGTCTGCCTTCAAGAATAGCAATTCACACTTCATCCAAGAAGAAGCAGCAGAAAATTAGGATATTTCTTTTATGGCTTTGGTCTTTCTAGGACAAAGCTAAAGAGTGAGGGGAAATTACTCTAAGGGAGACTGAACTGATTCAGCTTTGGTCCTGAAGTCAGGTAGCCTTGTTAGCTGAGCTTCAGTTGAACTAATATTTGCTATCTCTCAGCAGTGTGTTTAATAACATTACAGTGAATCTTTGAGTCCTTTGATTTATGATGGTCAGAGACAGTTTTTCTGTATCCCCATCGTGTGAGAAAGCAGAATCATGGAAGATGTAACAGGCAGAAGTTTTTCTTGCAGCACGCTAGAAATGTTACCTGAAATGATGTCTTGGCTCTTGGAATATATTTTAATTCAATATTTGATTAAGAAGTCAGGGATTTCTCTCCCAAGGAAATTCCTTACCACCTGTTTCTATGACAAAGACAACCACATGCAGAGTTACTGATAACTGAGGGATGCCTTCAGCCAGCTCACTTCATCTTTTCAGCTAGTTGCCCTTGGGAAGGTGTTTCCTTTAACTCTGTCAGAACTTTTTGAAGGACAAATCAAACTATTCTCAAACTGCTCAAATGAAACTGCACCAAGGTCAAGAAAATGAGGGGGGGGGAAAAGGAGAAGGTAAAGGTCATATGGTTTTCTCATCTTTAATGGTTCCTAGATGCTTAGAAGAAAAGAAATTCTGACAATTGTTGAACAGTCTCTTATTTTGCAAAACACCAACAATTTCATGTCAAATGTCTTTAGAATAATTATGTGATGATTTCTATACTGCATCCCTTCTCATCGTAATTTCATAGAATCATAGAATCATCGAGGTTAGAAAGGTCATATGGTTTTCTCATCTTTAATGGTTCCTAGATGCTTAGAAGAAAAGAAATTCTGACAATTGTTGAACAGTCTCTTATTTTGCAAAACACCAACAATTTCATGTCAAATGTCTTTAGAATAATTATGTGATGATTTCTATACTGCATCCCTTCTCATCGTAATTTCATAGAATCATAGAATCATCGAGGTTAGAAGAGACCTTTAAGATCACCAAGTCC
>NW_008675275.1:0-8010 GCF_000695815.1 Acanthisitta chloris
GGCACATGCTCTTTGGTCTTGCTCTTTTGCTGCCAAATCCTGAGTCCAGTTACATCTAGTTTTTCTTCCTCGTAAATACATTTTTTTATGCTACCTAAGCTAAAATAATGCCCTAAGTTCTAGCTTTTTCATGCTTAATAAACTAAAACAATTCCTTATTAATCAACCTTTTATCTTCTGTTTATTCAGGTGCTCTCTACTTGACTATCCTTTATCCTACTCTCAGCTTTAACTATTCGATTCCTGTTATCAATAGGAAATGCAGAAGGGTCTGAGTGAGGGACATAGTGTTTGTCCCTGGTAAATGCCAGCAGAGCAGGGCAGCTGGCTAGCTCTGTGCTGCTGCTAGAAATCCAGGAAGGCTATCTGTCTGTCAGGGGTTATGTGCCTGGCTCATGCTGGCTTTGCTGAGTACCGGCAGCTGAATCTTGCTGAGCCCTTGGTGGCTTGCCTGGGTGTTGAGCACAGCAAGGGGAATACAGTGCAGATGTTTTTCAAATGCTGCTACAGCAGTCTTGGCACACAGACTGAGGAGAGACCTGGCCACAGTGCCAACCTCTTAACACACTGTGGGGCAGGGAAAGCAGTGCAGCTTCATCTAATGGCCTTGGATCATAGTGGTCAGGATAGGCAAAGAGCTTGACTTTCTGCTGGGAGGCTGAATGTCATGAGGAACAGACTCACCAAGCAGGTTTCCAACCCTGCACCATCTATGGGTGGTATGGACAAGCTGAATTCTGGTCTGATGCAAACTCTGCCCACTGCCCTGTCACAAGCATGTGTATAGACATGATAGTCTCTCATCAGATTAGGTCTTCGAGGTTTGTATTGTGTCATCTTTCCTATGCTGATGACCAGTGTCTGAAGTTCATAAGTATCTGCTCTTACTTCAACTCTTGTTCTCAATTATTCTTAAGTTTTGACTTTAAACACATTTCTGATGCATCACCTAAAGAAGTTGTCAGCATTCAGAATCCATGAATGTGTTAGCTCTGATTCTGCTGTTGTGGTTACCTTTTTCAGGACTATCTTACTGAGTGTAATCTCTTTGCTTAATGAGCCCAACACATTCTCTCCTGCCAATGTGGATGCATCAGTCATGTTCAGGAAATGGAGGGACAGTAAAGGAAAAGACAAAGAGTACGCTGAAATCATAAGGTAAGCTTTGCCATGTGTGATGCTGTGCTACTGCTCTCCTGCTTTGACTCCTATGAAACAGGCTGCACACAAATTGCTGAAACCAGCTTCTCGCTGTGGTTGCTGCTTTGGAAATTAATTTTACAGCTTTATTCCAAGTTCATGCTTCTGGACAGAGATAGTGCAAACTTATGGAGCAGGAGGACTGGGCTGATCTGTCTTTGTATTGTTCTTTTTCAGACTAATCTGGCATGATGCTCTGCAAAACCTATTGGCTGTTAGTTAATTCCATTCAAAGTCCCTGCTTGCATTGCTTTTGGGATGTGATTCAAACTGCCTTCATCCTACTAATTCTGTGCTTGATACACTCATGAATCATAATCTTGTCCCTCCAGTTTAAAGGAATATCAGTAGGATTTGGCAAGCACTTGCACAGTTGGGTTCAATTAGCTGGATGCACTGTTCAGTCTTGAGTGCCCTTTGCATGGTTCATCAGGTTCTGTAGGGAGATGATGCAAATTTGAGCCAAGGATGTTGTGGAGTGGCAAATGGGCAGCCCATACTACAGTGGAACTGCTGTCACACTTGCCTGGGGCAGGACCACATCTGCATTGACTCTGATAGCTGGATATGCAGGATATACCCCTGGTTAGAGCTACGCAGGGCAGTCAGTCACTGGCCTGAGCTGTGCAAAGAAAGAGCCTTGCTGGGAGGTTATCTTAGTCCCCTCCAGCTCCATTTGCTTCAGTGGAGCTGGATGTACTCAATAAACAGAGCATGGCAGACTGAGCAGGTGGGCAGGAGTGAAAGGATAGGCTTCTATCTGCTCCTCTCCCTGCTGGGAGGCAGCAGCAGTTCACAGCCCAAGTGCTGCTAAGAGGCAGCAGCCAAAGCCCATCCTGGAGCAATGGGAAACACTTGTTTCCTGCCATCCCCAGGCATTGCTGGGGTTACAGTTGCATCTCGGTGCAGCCGCATGCTCAGACTGCTCTTACCTTCCAGTGTGAGCTCAGAGCTTGTGGGAATTGCAGTTTTGAGCATGTTGGGGCAGAGTCATCAGTGGTGGAAGGTGGCTGTGGATGGCATCTCTGAACCTACTGCAACAAGCCATCTTAGGAACTCCCTGACCATCCCTTCTGTAGTAAATGTAATGGAATTTGCTCTGAACTCTGGCAGGTCTCTAATGTGGAGTCCTGTAGAATAATTGATTTCATATGTTGCTGAGAGCATGTGTGCTGCAAACACCCTTGGAGTGCTCCCAAGCCTGGGGCTGCAGGCACTAAATCTGTTTTTAGTGCTGCTTGTGGTGCTTCAGCCAAACATCAACTCTCCTGACTCTGAGCTGACAGGAGGGCTGGGCAGGGGCTGGCTGGGAGATGGGGAGTTGACCCACGCTGCTGCCAGTACACAGCCTTGCTCATGTTGCTGTGTCTTCCTTCCCACAGGAAACAGGTTTTGGCTACCAAAGCTGAGGCAGAGAAGGATGGCGTGAAGGTCCCCACTACACTGGCAGAGTACTGCATCAAAACTAAAGTGCCTTCCAATGACAACAGTTCAGATTTGCTTTATGACGACTTGTATGATGATGACATTGATGATGAAGATGAGGAGGAAGAGGATGCCGACTGTTACGATGATGATGATTCTGGCAATGAGGAGTCGTGACCTGCTCCCTCTATGCCCCTGTACTGCCCTGTCAACTCAGGCCAGAAGGGAGCAGTGGTAACCTAGCAGCAGTCCAGCAAAAAAGTGGTGGTGGTGGTGGGGGGGAAATAAAAAAAACTTTGTCTCCTGCTGTCTCCTGTTGTATGGATCTGTTTGCTCCTTTTTTATGGACCTCTTAGAGACCCTTGCAGAATGTCTGAATTCTTGCATTCTTAACCCTTTCATGACTGTATTATGATTTCTTTTTACAAAACAAACTCCCTTTTTCACTTCTCTACAAAATGCTCACAGCAAAACAAGTTTGCTTGTGTTTAGATTCTTGAATTAAATACAGTCCTTCATTGAAATGTTTAATGGAACAAAACTGGAACAAACCCATTGGAAGATGGCTTTTCAGGAGCTCAACTGCTGCATTTACTGGGAAGAAAAAAATCCATGCAAAGCAAATTGCCAGGGTTTAGCTGCTCCATTTACAATAATAGTGTGTATACATTCATTTAGCCTTGTGGTGGTGGTTTTTCCTTTATGAGATGTGGGGTGGAGAGTGTAAAGCTACTGTGTGTTGAGTTTGATGGGATGTTACTGAAAGGTACAAGAATCTGTTTAGTCTGCTCAAGTTAGGAAATAGCAGGCCCCTGGAGCCCCAGAGGGCACAATCAGCTTTATCTCTGAAAAAGGCTTGTGATATGAACCCTAAAATAAACACAACACCACGTCTGTACAACTGAGCCCTGGGTTGCATTATTTTTTTCAGACTAGGCTGGGGTCGAAAAAGTTCAGTTTAGCCATTCAGCTGCCCCTCTACTGAGGGAGGAAACCAGAAAAGTATCCAGCTGCTCAGTGGGCCAGTGTTCATGCTGAACTTGGTTTTGGTAGTGGGAGACTCCTTCCACAATGCTCACCAGTAGCCCTTGCTTCCTGCAGCCCAACTTCAGTGCTAGCCTGAACCTTCTTTCCGTTCCTTATGTAGGTCACCTGTTGGTAAATGCAGCCGTGCTGTAGCTCTGTGGAGTTGACAGAAGAAAAAGTGCCCTTTGGTACCTGTCTGGGGTGGCCAGGCTGTTCCTGTGGCTGCTGAGACATGGAGCAGAGGGATGGATGTGTGCTGGTTCTCCCTTTCCTGCCTGCATGGGGCACAAGTGGATGTGTGCAGCCCCACAAGAGAGAGGGTACACAGTGCTTTCAGGCTGGAAGACAAGGCTGGCAGCAGCGTTTGACAGGCTATTTAGGAGCAAGCTTTAGCTGGTGTCCTGAGCACAGCCTCCTGCATGTTTTTTGGGAGGGGTTGGCTGAGCTTAGGGCCTTCCTGCCTGAGTGGTGCTTTGGTGGGAGTAAACTTTGTCCTGCAATTAGCTTGGTGGCTGTGTCCCAAGGCAAGGAGCAGCATGAGAGTGAGCAAGCTTAAAGTGTGCTGCCTGGAAGGAGAGGAGGTGAAGGCAGACCTTGGGGCGGGGAAGAAGGCCTATGGGGCTCTGTTTGAAATGAGCAAGGCAGATCTGTTTTCAAAATGTTGCTTGGCTGAGGTTTGATGCAGCAGGGACAGTCCCTGTCCTAGGGTATGCTAGTGTGCATCCCTCTGCCCCCAGGGAGTGAAGACAGCCCAAGTTGTGATACCTTGTCCCTCGTGCTTTCTGTGCACTTCTGCTTGCATGTTACCTGGGGAGGCAGCTGAATCCCTCCTGAAGTGTCCCACATGGGCTCCTTCAGCTAATTCTTCCATCAAGGACTAACAGCCCCTGGCGCCTTTTCGAGCTGGTAGCGGGACTCCCCTGCATCTAGTGACAGTATGGAGCACCCTCAGCTTCATGCCAGCCCCTGCAAGGGCAGTGCCAGTGTTGGCAAATGGGACCCTGGCACTCCTGGATACAGGACTGGTCTTGGGGCCACACTGGGACTTGGGGGGGGAGGGGCAATGTATGGCAATGCTGGCTGTGCTGATGTCTTGGCTTGAAATGATGATACTGTATCTTTCAGGATTTCCCTTGTACTTTTGACCATCTTCACTGTATACTCTCTAGTGAGTTATATTTTCAAGCTTGGTATTGTAAGATGCATTATCACAATTCTTCTGTAAACTTTTTTTTAAAGACAAAAAAAGCAACCTATTTTTGAGAGCTCTGACAGTAACCAGACTAATTTCTCTTCCCCACTGTCCTGTGCAGTGTCATTGCTTATTGACTTGCTGAAATATGAGGGTATTGTGTTGGGTTTTGGTTGGGTTTTTTTGGTTTTTTTAAACTATTTAAGAAATTGTGGAAAAAAAATGTTTACTGATCTGTGTATTGGTTTTTTTTCTTAATCTTTTTCATAGCTCAGCCAATATAAGTGTTTACATTTGCAACTACCTGCCCTTTCAAATGCAGTTTTCAACCATTCTGAAACCAGCAGGGTACACTAGATTTCTTAGTAGTTTTCTTAGCTGAAATTCCATATGGTTTCCTTTTTCCCTTCAGTATAATTTACCAGAAACAATTAACTAATGCATTTTTATGTTGTCTTCCCTCTCAATAGTTATATTTTGTCTTTTCTGCACATCTGTCTACTAATAAAAATGTGAAATGAAAATATGTCAGTACTTCCCTGTTAATTGAGTTGTTTTATTTGCATAGGTTACTTAAAGCTTCGAATAACAGCTGTTCACAGTTTCAGTGGTGCTCCAGTATCAATGCCTATACATAAATATCTACAAGGTTATTGAAAAAATAAAGCTGCTGTTTGACAGCTGCTAGCACCTCAGATTAAAGAACAAACTGATTTGGAGAAGCACTTTGGCAAAAGGCCATGGGCTTTGCTGGTATATTTATTTATTCATCTTAAGTCATCAAATGGGAGGTCAGGGAGAAGACAGTTCATGGTGGCATGTGACTGCAGCAAGCGGGAAGGCAAGAACTTGGGGAAAAGGTGCTGCTGCCATGGGTCTGGGGTGCTGCTGGTGGCCAGTTCCCTGGCAGGGCAGGAGCATGGTGCTCCTGAAATTGTCAGACAAGGTAGTAGGGGAGCTTGTTTTCTGGGGTAGGGTGCTTTGACCTCATGCAAAAGACTGGCAGAGGAATTGAGACAATCACTGCCAACCACTCCTTCGGGGTGCTTGCCCTGCCTGGCCCAGGCTTGAGTGGAGAAGGTCTTGGTTTTGCAGTGCTAAATTAGCAGGACAAGTGTACAGGCACTGCATTTGCTACACTTGACATTGTAGCACAGCAACTGCTGAGTGAAATGTGATTGGGGCCTGAATGGTTCTGCTTCACAGCCATGCTGGAAAAACAGTGATGGCATTTCAGAGCTGACCTCCTAGAGGAGTCTCCATATTGGGGAATGAGACTGAGAAGGATGGTGCTGTGCCTAGGCCTTGCTTGTAGCTCCTGCCTGGCTCCTATAGTAGCCCTGAGTTGCTAATAGCTTCTTAATGTAGCAAAATGTGGTGTACCCAAGCCAGGACAAAAGCTCCAGGCTGCCCTGCAAACCTGGCTGCCACTTATGCAGAGTGGTTGGTTTTTGGGGGTTTTTTTTTGGGGAGGAGGTGTTGGTTTGGTTTTTTTTTTCTCCATTTCCTTGATGGCCAAGTGCAGCTGAGCAACCTTGGCTCTACCATCAGACTGTGGAACAGAGGCTTAGAGAGGAAATTGCTGCAGAAGAGCCCTGCTGGAGCTGATAGGATAAGGAAAGGGGAAAACATCCTGTTCAGTCTTGCCAGGGGAGGGAGGGGAGACATTAAGTCCTCAGCTTGCAGAAACATTTCAGGCCCTGAAGCCAGTGGCAGTGGGACAGCAGCTGCCAAGGGCTTGCAGCAGCTGCTTAAGTTTGACCATTATCAAATGCTAGTGCAGTTCCTGTTATGCTGCTCAGAGGTAGGAGGCCTGAGTGACACACTGACTTCTTCCCAGCTAACTGGATCCCACAGAACCTGAGAGCTAATGAAAGTGTGACTCTAAGAAAAGTGGTTGACATGGTACAAACAAATTTTTCCCCCCTTGTGGGAAACGGAATTAGAAAGTGCAAAAAAAGCCCCCACCTCTTGAATGGACACATAGGGCTTCATATTTACCCACCTCCTCTGCTGCACAGGGCCAGGATCCTCAGGAGGATGAGCCTAGGGCAGGAGCTATCCTTCAGGAGCCCTTACCACTGACCTTCCTCCTGGTGGAGGCCATGAACTTCATGGGCAAAGCAAGGTAGGGCGATGGTGCTGTGCTCCCTTCCTTACCACTCCCAGTTGCTCCACAGGGCCTCAGACAGAGCACAATACCAGAGGATAGCAAAAGCAGAGACATGATGCTTGTGGCAGGAGTCAGGGTGCTTCCCAGGATCACATCCCTACTGCAGGTGCCTATGAGCTCTCAGTACCAAGGTGTGCTCAACCTTTGTCATGGTATTCAGCATCCCCTGCAGACCCATTTCCTGCTCTTACCCTCCCAGCAGGAGGAGCTAGAAAGGGACAGGCTTTTACAAAGCAAAACTGTTTGAGGTCTTTGAAAATGCAGACAAACACCAGTAATACACTGAGATATTTATTAGGTGGAGCAAGGGCTAAAAAGAAATGAAACTCCTAAAACATTCACCACAGTGGTGCAGGACAAGAAGGACCAGGAGTTGCCTCCAGGGTCTTGTTTTAGAAAAAAAGTGGAGAGGGACAGGTGAAGTTTCCATCAAGTAGCTGTGTCTTTCCTGGGCAGGGTGGTTCAAGGCAAAAAGAGGTACAAGACAGCTTATACTTTTAATTAAGAAACCACTACATAGATTTTGCCTCTAATGACAGAAAAGAAGTTGCAGAACCCACTGAGCCATCCAAAATCTCTTGCTACAGAAACAGAAAAAGAAACCCCAAACCCCAAAACACAACAAAAAAACCCCACAACAACAAAAAAAGCTTTTATTATTAAAAAAATGAAAAATAAAAAGGTGAGGCTGCAGCTCAGGGCCACAGTGAAGAAACTGCCCACAGGAGTTCATCTTCCACAGCAGAAGGAGGGAAGAGATGAAAGAAAGGGGAATACCACAAACCTTTTCTTTTTCCTTCCCCCTACCCCTTTTTTCTCTCTTTAAAGTAACAGCTGTATTGGGGGCTGAGGACAGAAATCAAACTAACAGAACACACCTTGATTTTTTTTTGGGGGGGGAGGCAGATCTCCTTATTTGCCTGAATTTAGAACTGCATTCAATAAATGGGCTCCAACTAAAAAAAAATAGTTATAGTTTGACAGTTATAAAGCT
>NW_008675275.1:8145-8488 GCF_000695815.1 Acanthisitta chloris
AAAGATATACACTACCACAGCAACCCAAAGATGAAGCAGGTGAGCCACACAGAGGATGGCTGGCTGGCTGCAGTTCTCCCCACACAGATGTTTGGATGAGCAGTTCTTCTAATAATTCCAAGAATAGGTTTAATCTTTTTTCTCTTTTTTTTTTTTTCCCTCCTCCTTTCATTTTCTCTCCCCTCCCCAGTTTCAGTTTTAGTTTGTCCAGTATGGAGAAGTACCATAGGCAGTTTTGGTAGCCTGAGACTTTTGCTGCATGGCGCTGGGTTGATTACGTTGGCCAGATCCACCCTAGAAATCGGAAAGAAAGGAGACATGGGCACCAGCCCTCCCAGGAAGA
>NW_008675275.1:8634-11034 GCF_000695815.1 Acanthisitta chloris
CAAGCCTGTCCATACATCAGCAGAAGAGCTCTCACCAACACAGCAATGCTCCCCTCTGAACAGATCTGTTTCTGCTCTGCAGCATCTCTGCATCATACAATCCAGGACAAACAGTCACAGAGAAACCAAGCAGAAGCACAGGGACACACCATCCCACCACCTCCCACCCAAGACAGGTTCAAGGACAAGGAAGGGGAGGAGCACAACTAGCGACAAAAGAGCTCTCCCAAGGTGAATGGAGGCAGTGCACCAGCCAAGGATGACACACATTCAGAAAGGGAAGTAATTTCCTATTTCTAGATTCTAAGGCTGTTTTTTCAGGGAACATTTATAGTGAAAAAAGGAAACACATGGGCTGGTAAAACTGAATCAGAAATTGGAGCCAGCATGCAACCTGCAAGGGGATGCTTGATTTTTCCCCCAGAATCACAGTACAAGTGCTCACATCTTGCTCTCCTGCCGCAACCAGGGGACATCAGCGCCTGTCTTGGCTTCACACCTCACAGCCCATCTCTCCACACCCCACATCAGGATGACCTCTTCACAGAATCACAGCCTAGCTGAGGCTGGCAGGGACCTCTTGAGGTATCTTGTCCAATCCTTCTGCTCAAGCAGGGTCACCTAGAGCTAGTTGCTCAGGAGCATGTCCAGACAGCTACAAGTATGGAGACCCCACAACCCTCCTGGGCAACCTGTGTCAGTGCTTGGTCACCATCCCAGTAAAAAAGTGTTTCCTGAGGTTCAGAGGGAACCTCCTGTGTTTCAGCCTGTGCCCATTACCTGTCCTGTCACCGGGAGCAATTGACAAGAGTCTGGCTCCATCCCTTCAGGTATTTATATACATTATATACATTGATGAGATTCACCCTGAGCCTTCTCCTCTCCAGGATGAACAGTCCTAGCTCTCTCAGCCTTTATTAATAAGAGAGGTGATCCAGTCCCTTCATCATCCTTGTGGCCCTTTGTTGAACTCTCCAATACATCCATGCTTGTCTTGTACTGGGGAGCCCAGAACTGGACACAGGACTTACTAATGCTGAGCAGAGGGGAAGGATCACCTCCCTTGACCCGATGGCAGCACTCCTAATGCAGCCCAGGATACCATTGGCCTTCTTTGCAGCAAGGACACATTGTTGGCTCATGGTTAACTTGGTGTTTACCAGGATGCCCAGGGCCTATTTTACCAAGCTGCTTTGGCCCCCAGCATATACTGGTGCATGGGGTTGTTTCACCCCAGGGGCAGGACTTGGCATTTCCCCTTGCTGAACTTCATGAGATTCCCTCCCCAAGCTGGTCAACAGCATCGAGTCTGTCAGTCTACAATTGCTGTCAAGGCCCTTTCCCAATGAGCAAAAACCAGAAAGAAGCAAAAAAACCCCAAGACCCTGCTGGGAATTTGCCCTCAGGCACACTGTAGATGTGGAAGGGGCCAACTCACCTGTCCATCTTGCTGAAGGTGGTGATGCAACATCTGGGAATGAGGCTGCTGATGTGCAGGGAGGATATGGAGAAACGGGGCTGGAGCATAACCTGGGGCAGCACCAGGGTTCAGGGGCCCAGTTGATCCAAGAGCAGAGGGCAGACTGAAAGGAGGCGGTGTGCCAGCATGAAATCCCTGCTTTTCAAATGTCTGCACAAGAGGTGAGGGGGACACCATCAGAGACTGGTGTGAACAGCTCCATGGCAACCAAACAAGAACAATATTGGCTGAAATGCACATCACCTGAAACTTTCACCAACTCCATGAACAAGCCAAGTTACACCTGCAAGCACTTCAGCAGAGGAGTTTCGGCTCCTTTTCTCATCCATTCTTCTGCACTAATGCCTCCAACTTTTTATTTTTATTTCCACAGCTACTATGTTCCTTTTTTTCCCCTGACCTCTTTTTATTCAGTGGGACATGGGATAGCAGCAGCTGCCTGAAATCAGCCCTTCACACATTATGGAGACTCAGGCTGGAATTACTTGATCTACCCAGGGCAGCCCAACAAAAATACAAGAATCACCTGCAATAAGATTTTCCTCCCCCTGACCAAAGCTCAACCCACCCTCTTGACTCACTTGCTTTGGGGGATATTTTGACTGAAAACATTAGTGCCATCACACTTCATTTGCACCCAGGACACAGCATGTGTGGGGCAGTGTGGGCAGTGCAGAGTGCTGTGCCTATGTCAGCAGCTGCTGTCAGGAGCTGACATGGAAGAAGCAGTGGAACAAAGGGTGAGACTCCTCTCCAACAAGCAAACAGAGCCAGCATAAGAAATGCCACAGCCTGTTGACCCTGAGACCAACTGGCCTGAGAATGGCCCTAGCCTTCTCCACAAGGGGAGCCATTAGCCTGGCCTCAGACCACAGGGGCGGAGGTTCCAGCAGTGCTCACCTGAGTCTTGTTATAGACTG
>NW_008675276.1:0-1438 GCF_000695815.1 Acanthisitta chloris
GGTAATTATCAGGGGGATTTGCCCCTAGGGAGCTATGGGGGGGGAAGTAATTAGCTCCTGGAGGGCATTAATTAACCCTAGAGGGGTGTTAATTAATCTCTGGGAGGGGGTGATTAAGATCAGGGAGTAATTAACCCCGGGGGGGGGATTAATTAAGCCAAGGAGGGTAATTATTGGGAGGATTTGCCCCTAAGGAGGGAATTAACGTGGGGAGAAGATTTACCCCGAGGTGGGGCAATTAATTAACCTCGAGGAGACTATTAATTAACCCCTGGGGAGGGTAATTAACCCCTTGGGGTAGTTTATTGCCCCTTGGGGTCATTTTTTTGCCCCTTCTTGTCCTTTATTGCCCCTTGGGGTAATTTTTTTGCCCCTTAGAGTAATTTATTGCCCCTTGGGGCAGTTTTTTTGTCCCTTGGTGTTGCGTTTTTAGCCCCTTCTTGTACTTTATTGCCCCTTAGTGTCATTTTTTTGCCCCTTCTTGTCCTTTATTGCCCCTTGGGTCAGTTTTTTGCCCCTTGGTGTTAGGTTTTTTTGCCCCTTCTTGTACTTTATTGCCCCTTGTTGTCATTTTTTTGCCCCTTCTTGTACTTTATTGCCCCTTGGGACAGGGTTTTTGCCCCTTAGATTGGTTTTTTTGCCCCTTAGAGTAATTTATTGCCCCTTGGGGTCATTTTTTTGCCCCTTGGTGTCATTTTTTGCCCCTTCTTGTCATTTATTGCCCCTTGGGGTAACTTTTTTTGCCCCTTCTTGTACTTTATTGCACCTTGGGGTCATTTTTTTGCCCCATGGTGTCACTTTTTTGCCCCTTCTTGTCATTTATTTCCCCTTGGTGTCATTTTTTTGCCCCTTGTTGTACCTTTTTGCCCCTTGGGGTAATTTTTTTGCCCCTTAGAGTACTTTATTGCCCCTTGGTGTCACTTTTTTGCCCCTTCTTGCCATTTATTGCCCCTTGGGTCAGTTTTCTGCCACTTAGGTTGGTTTTTTTGCCCCTTAGAGTAATTTATTGCCCCTTGGTGCAATTTTTTTGCCCCTTCTTGTACTTTATTGCCCCTTAGGTCAGTTTTTTTACCCTTTGGTGTCATTTTTTTTGCCCCTTCTTGTCCTTTATTGCCCCTTGATGTCATTTTTTTACCCCTTAGAGTGTTTTATCACCCCATGCTGTATTTTTCTCACCCCATGGTGTCATTTTTTTACCCCCTGGGGGGGCAATTACCCCCCCAAATTTCCCCCCCCAGGGCCTGGGTCACTTGTGCTGCTGCTGCTGCTGCTGAGGACGAGGCTGTGGCTGATCCCAGTAACATACTGGGCCTGGTGGATCTGGGACTGGAACGGCCCCGAGAGGGGTAGGAAACCAGGGGGGGGCAAATGGGGCACGAGGGGGGGCAAAAGGGGCACGAGAGGGGGAAAACGGGGCAATAGTGGGGGGTAATTGAGG